>NW_020665258.1:195164-196299 GCF_002925995.2 Terrapene triunguis
TAATACCACATAGACAGAGAGCTACTAAGGACGAGCATTCGAGATGTGCATCATTCAGATTGCCTGATGCTCACCCTAATAACCCTCTATTTTCAGTTGTTTATAACTTTACCTGTTTGTTCCTAAAATCTCTGCCCCCGGGATTCGGGGTTTGGTTGGTTGGGGTTTTTTAAGTTTCAGCTAAACCGGTACAGCCATGTCGAACAGCAAAGAACGCCAATGTTAACTATTTCCCCTCTCACTTTCTGTTTTGAAGAGCTCTCTCATCTCCGTGGTTTGGAACAGGAACTTGGAGATCTGACAGTGGGTAGCTCTGAGATCAGGCCTTTCGCTTGCTCTGTTAAAATCCCCTCAAACACAGCCACATTATAAACCAGAGGTAGGGAGAGTCACCGTTTGCATGTTGTTGGCATTGTCAGAACGGTAGAGCTAGAGAACTATCAATGCCATGGTACCTAGGGGAATATCTGTCTGCCTACCCCCAATTTATTCCACCTTATCCCCTTTCCATCTCCTCCTTTCCAAAGGCCCAGTATAGGCAACCGATGTGCACAAAAACTAACCCCAGGAGCAAGCATAAACTTCACATTCCACCATCTCTCCCGCAGGAGCCATGAAAGACACAAACTCTGTCGAGCATCTCCAGGGCCTCGTTACTTGTTCTGTCTGCCTGGAGCGCTGTCAGGATCCAGTGATCAGACACTGCGGCCACAACTTGTGCCAGGCCTGCATCAACCGGCCCCAGAGAGAGGTGACAGAGAAAATCACCTGCTCGTGGTGCAAAGAAGATTTTCAGGAGGGAAAATCCGGCTCTGACAACCAACCCTCGAAGGTGGAAGAAATAGACAAGCAGTTCCTGTTAGAGGAGCCGAGTTTGTGGCCAGAAAGAGTGTGTGCGAACCACAAAGAAGAGCTAAAACTCTACTGCGTAGAGGATCAAACCTTCATTTGCCTTGTCTGCAGGGATGCCCAGAATCATAAATCACACACACTGATTCCCAGAGAGGAGGCTGATGCCAGCATAAACCAGGTAGTATTGTGCTAATTGATTAATTATTACATGTATTACAGCAGCTCCTGGGGACCCCAGCTGAGATCAGGGCCCCGTTGTGCCGGGCGCTGCACAGACACACAG
>NW_020665258.1:196309-211994 GCF_002925995.2 Terrapene triunguis
GACACACAGCGAGAGACAGTCCCTGCCCCAGCTGAGATCAGGGCCCCGTTGTGCCAGGCGCTGCCCAGACACACAGCAAGAGACAATCCTTGCCTTGAACCACTTGCAGTATAAATAAACAAAACAGACAACAGAAAGCTCATTATCCTCCGAGCACATTGACATTTTTTCAACAAAACCTTTTTTTTAAAAAGCCGGGGGAAAGGGCCATTTTTCTTAATGAAAATTTGGGGATTTTTTTTCAAATGTACAATGAAATTGGTATCAAAAAGTTTAACTCCCCCACCCCACCCCAGTTTTACTGCTGCCCTTAGGAGTTTTACCTGAGTAAGTGTAGTACATTTGTAAAGTGTGTACCATGGCGCTCTCTAGTAGCTCGTCCACATAGTGGATAACAGCCTACTACCGCTGCCAACTAATGGGTTACCCCTATATGATTATCACAAGTTGTACAGGTGACAACCTGAGTAAAGAGCTCAGGATTTGAGGCTAACAGAAGGAAATTTTTAATAACAATAGCAAACACAAGTGAACTATAAATCAGGCTACCCAAGCCCTCTCCTTCGCCCTCCATTCAATGCCACGTCCCAGTATTGGAATCCCAAAAAACAAAAACATCCAACATTTGGGGCGATAGGCAATGGAGGACACCTATTCACAGGCCCCTTTCTGGTGTGAGCAACGTCTTGCCCCTACAGGGGATCTGCTGTATGGAATATGGGTTAAGTTTCCTTTGCTTTCTCTTCTAGGGCATCAGGCGTCCCTTGGCCGGGTAAGTGGCTCCTGCTATCTGCTGCCCCTTGAACTTTGTTATGCTGGGAAGGGGTCTGGGAAACAGGTTTGGTCCCTAAGCAAATCTCAAAGCCACCATCAACTGACTCGGGCTCCCAAGACTCATGCTACAGGGGTAATAAAAGCAATGTTAACTTTCCCGCTTGGGCTGGAGCCCAGGCTCTGAACCCTGGTGAGGGTTGGTTTGTTTTTTGCAGTGTAGACGTACCCTAGTGTCCCTCTAGCCCCCTGAGCACAGTTCTTGCTCTTTTCAAAATCCTCCACTTTGGCTGTCTTGTCACGCTGAAAGGTGTTAAGTGACTACCATCAAGTGAGCCTTTCATCCAAAGACAATCCCACATGTGGTTAAAGCCAGTGGATGGCCAAACGCTTTCAGACTCAATGGAAGGAGCAACTAAGCCCCTCTTATGTAGAAGTAAGAGCTACAAACAATGGAGGGACTGCCCAAGGCTCATGGCAGGGAAGATCTAAGCCGCTTGGGCCAAGGGGTGTCCCTGATTGCAAATGCAGGGATGAGGATATCAGTAGCAGATTGTGTGTTAGAGGCAAAAAGCCAGAGGAAACCATTGTGAGTGTGAAAGGAAACAGAGAGACAGGGCTTTCTGGGCACAGAACTCCCTGGAAGGGCAGACGTGGGGAATCCGAGCAAGGAACTTGCCGGCTGTTGTTTGTTTTTCCCGTGTTCAAAGGAACAGGACTTTGTGGGCATTTTTTGTGAATAAGCAAGATCACACTGAGAACAGACCCAACTGATATAATTGATTTCTCCTGTTAATGGAAATAACCCAGCAAGGCCCTGAATACTGGTGAACCACTCAGGCCAAAAGGGTTAACCATATCTTCCTGGGGCTGAACACAGAATCCCAGAAATGTTGAAATATTTTGTTTCGAGTCAATTTAACATTAATCTGCATCTTCCTATGCATCTCCCCTCATGGGAGTTGTAGTTCAGGTGCCTCATGCCTTCATTTTTCTCTATGGGCTAGGCTCCCTGGCTGGACTTCATCTCTCATGATGCATCCATGGTAACGTGACTCCTGTGATGCACCACACACCAGGAAGACCCTGGTGCATCATGGGACATGTAGTCCAGCCAGAAAGCCCGTCCCAGAGAGGCGAATGGGAGCATGAAGCATCCGAACTTCAACTCCCTGAGGCACCGCGACGGCTCAGGCAGACACAGATTAACGTTGAACTGACCCGAAACAAAATGTCCCATTTTGGTTTTCCCGAAGGAAAACTGAGACAAAAAATTGGCAACTTTGAAATGTTCCTGCGGGAAATTTTGATTTTTCTGGAAACTGCATTTTGCATCAGAAATTCAATTTGATGGGACATTCCTGACCAGCTGTTGTAGAGGGGATTAGCTACTGCTGGATCTGGCATTTAGTACAGAGAGGGAGGCTGGTCCAATGATTAATTCACTAGCTAAGCACTTGGCAGCCTTGGGCTCAAAGCCCTACTCATCACAGACATCCTGGGTGGCCTGAGACTCTCTGTGCCTCAGTTTTCCCCTCTGATAAAGGCCCTCTGTGGTGGGTCAGTGCGATAGCCAGCTGGCCTAGTGGTCCTAGCCCAGGTGTTGCAGTGTCCAAGCAACACGTTGGTCCACCCCCAAGTTATGCTCCCATCTGGGTGGGTTCCTACCAGGTTGTGGTTCCTGTGTACAGTCGCAGTATCAGCTCAGTCTGCCGGGGGGACACCAATGTCCCATTCCTGTGTATTCCAAAGCCAGACGGGACAATTGGGATCATCTAGTCTGACCTCCTGGATAACACAGGCCAGAGACTGTCACTGAATTAATTCCTAGAGCAGATCCATTAGAAAAACATCCAATCTTGATGTAAAACGTGTCCGTGATGGAGAATCCACCGTGACCTTTGGTAAGTTGAACCAATGGTTAATTACCCTCACTGGTAAAAACATAGATCTTATTTCCAGTCTGAATGTGTCTAGCTTCTATTTCTAGCCAGTGGGTCATGTTGTAACTTTCTCTGCTAGATTGAAGGGCCCTTTATTAAGTATTTGTTCCCCATCTAGGTACTTATAGCCTGGGACCAAGTCACCCTGAACCTTCTCTTTGTAACACTAAATAAATCGGGCTCCTTGAGTCTATCACTACAAGGCAGATTTTCTAATTCTTTAATCCAGTGGTGCCCAAACTTTTCCTCTTGTGCCCCCCCACCCTTATCAATAATGGAATGTGTCCGCCCCTCCCCACCCCCAAGCCGGGAGCTCTGTGCCCAAAAAGCCCTATCTCTCTGCTTCCCCTGGCTTTCAGCCTCCAAGACACACATGCTGCAACCAGCCTCCTAGCCCCTGCGTCTGCAAACCCTCGGCCCGCACAGCTTAGCTCCGCTGATGTGAGGGATCTCAACTCTCGAATCCGGGTCCGCAGTCAGTCCTCAGACTGCAGCCACCACCCGGCAGCTCACTGGTACCAGCAGGGAATGTGGGCTGGCAGACCCTACTTCACCAGATGCCCTGCCCACAAAGCTCCTGATTGGAGGAGATTTCCGGCCTCTCTGATTGGCTCAGACTCACTATTTAAGCCAGATGGAGGCACAGGAAGTTGTCTGAGTGGCTAGGTGAATCTGTAGCTGGCTGCTTTTAGACCCTGCCTTGTTCCAGATCCCTGTTTCTGTGCCCCACTCCTGGCTACTGACTCTGGCTCTGACCCCAACTCCTGCTTTGACCCCCTAGGCCTGACCATATATGTCCCAGTACACAACAGTCATGTGCCTTGGGCGGTCCCTCCATTGTTTGTAGCTCTCCCTCTTGAATAAAGGGACTTAATTGCTCCCTCTGAGCTTAAAAGAGGGTGCTTGGCCACCCATTGGTTCTAATGAGGCCTGTGATTGACTTTGGATGAAAGAATCATTTTATAGCACCCAATAGCAAATAACTCAGTAATTCACCACTTGCTCTTCCCCCATTCTCCATCCCTTACCCATGCTATGCGCGGCGAGAGAACATTCAGGTGTCGTCAATGTAACATTGTGTTTTTGTAGCTGGAAGAAGTTTCCAAAATCAAAGCCAACTTCTACCGTTAGGGGAGACATAAATATGGTGGAGCTGGCGAAGCAGGCTGAGGACGGTGACCCAGTCGGACTCAAAGGTAAGGGAGAACGATCGTATGAGGGTGGGTTCATCTTAAATACGCAGAAATTGAACTGGAGGAAGGGAGCGCCGCCCGTTTGAAACCCCGCTTCCAGGAATAATAATACTTAGCACTTTTCATTGGTAGCTCTCAAAAGAGATCGGTATTATTGAACCATTTTGCATATGGGGAAACTGAGGTACAGAGGAGTGAAATGAACACAGGTCTGCTGCATTGCAGGCCAGTGTGCAATCCACTGCCTTGCTGCCTCCCCCTAAAACCTCCACCGTCTGTCTACACTATGTACTAAGCCTCGGCTCTGACTCTGAGTAGCTTTGTCCCCGAGGAATTTGAAATGGCTTTCCCCACTCCCATTGCAGACGATCCATCTTTCTCCAAGATGCAGACATTCATGGCGTGGATGGTCCTACTCATTTTCCTGATTGCGATCGGAGGATTGAGCGCCACCATATTTGTTTTCACACGTGAGTGGAAAGGGCCGAGGCTAGCTCCCTCTCCGCGACTCGGTTACACATTCTGTCCTCCCAAGTCTCTTTTCCCTTTCCCATGCAAGGCCAGATCCTGGCCCCCTTTGAGCTACTCCAGGAGCATAACCGGGATGGAAACTGACATCTCCCTAGCTAGGAATTCCCCTTCTATAGGGGAGATCCCTACTAACGTAGACAACCCTGGCACAGGGAATGTCATGACATATGAAGTCACTATCTATGTTAAACAGGAGGGGATTATTAAAAGAAAACTGATGCAAGCTATAGTCCCAAACAAGCAGGCTTCTACACAGCTCGCTCCCCAACTTTGCCTCTCTTGTTGACCAGGGACTAGGAGGACCAGATAGCAAGTGTGAAAAATCAAGACAAGGGATGGGGGGTAATAGGCACCTATATAAGACAAAGCTCCCCATAAAATCGGGACATCTGGTCACCCTACCAGAGACCTGGATCCTGTCTACGACTCTGTGCAGATCACAGAGCCATCTAGTGGCTGAATGAGACACTGCAAGTCAAGATCTCATTACAGGGAACATGTGGAGGCCAGGCTGCAACTCCAGCTGGACTTCATCTCCCATAAGGCTAAGGATTGCAACGTTACAGTCCCTTCACAAAGGGGAGACCATGGTGCATCATGGGAGATGGCATCTGACCAAGGAGCCACGCCTATAGAAGAGAATGGAAGCATCAGACACCAAGACTACAGCTCCCATGATGCACTGCATTGACATTTCCAAGTCAAAATAGTTTGGTTTTCAGACGAAACATTTGCAATTTTTTTTTCTGTAAACTCAAAATTTTCCACATTTTTTAGTCTCATCCAAATTTTTAGCAGGGGGGAAAAAAACATTTTCCCACCAGCTCTAAGTAGCCGCTTGTCCCACTCTGTTCGGCACTGGTGAGGCCTCAGCGGGTGCACGGTGTCCAATTCTGGGTGCTGCACTTTCGGAAAGATATGGACAAATTGGAGAGAGTCCAGAGGGAAGCAAGAAAAACGATCAGAGGTTTAGAACCCCTGACCTTTAACGAAAGGTTAAAAAAATTGGGTGTGTTCAGTCTTGAGAAAAGAAGACTGAGAGGGGGCTGATAACAGTCTTCAACTATGTTAAGGGCTATTATAAAGAGCACATTGATTAATTGTTCTCCATTTGCCCGGAAGGTAGGACAACTAGCGATGGGCTTCATCCAGGGCCGTAGCAACAAAGAACGTGGCCCACTCCAAACGTGGCCCCCTCCGAACATCTGTCCGGGCGGGGCCCCTTACAATGCAGAAACTGGAATGCAGTATTTATTTTGCCACTTTTAGGGGCCCCCTTCCTTGCGGGGCCCCCTCCAGTCGGAGGGTACAGAGGGTGCTCGCTATGCCTCTGGCTTCATCTGCCACAAGGGAGATTTAGGTTGGATGTTAGGAAAAACTTTCTAACTCTCAGGGTAGTTAAGCTCTTGAACAGGCTTCCAGGGGAGGTTGTGGAATCCTCATCTTGGAGGTGTTTCAGACTAGGTTGGACAAACACCTGTCAGAGATGGTCTGGCTTTACTTGGCCCTGCCCCAGAAGACTTGGTGACCTCTCATTGTCCCTTCCAGCCCAACATGTCTATGATTACAGCTGTGTCTACCCTGTTCCCGGAACACCAGTACAACACACACACACACCCCGTGACGGTGGAAGCACTAACTTGTTATTATCCTTGTGCATTACCAGGAGCTGCCATCAAACCTGACATGGCTGCTCTGAGAGCGTCTGCTGCCTCCTGCTGTCCAGAAGGCTGGATCGCCTCCCAAGGAAAGTGCTACTATTATTCTGAAGCGGAAGGGAACTGGAAGTCCGGCCAGAATTACTGCGCTTCACACGGTGCCTCTCTGGCTGCAAACAGTAGCTTAGAGGCTCTGGTAAGACAGAGCCATTGAGTCCTTGTAACGGCAATAGACCAGGTTGCCCACAGCAGGAGGTGTTGGCATTAGACTGGGAAATCATAACACCGTCCAAAGCTCCGCCCACAATCCAAGCCCCGCCCACTTGTGACACCAAGTGTCCCCGCTGGGGCAGTGGTGACCAACCCTGTTCAAAAAAATCACATCATGCCCCCCCCCCTCCAAAAAAAATCATGGGATTTGGCTTAAAAATCACGGCATTTTGAAAGCCACGCTAAGCTTGGGGGTTCTTTTGTGCACTCGGGTCACGTTTTGAAGCTTTCTTCTGCAAACTCAGAGCTGGGAACGTTTTAAATGTTTAATGGAAGGCTGAGATTCTTATGTATTCCCATGACTCAGGAGCTGCGGCTTCAGGACTAAACACCGAGTCTAATGATAAAATCATAAGAGATGGCAACCCCAGATAGGGTTAAATAGCAATGTGTTGTCATTAGGGTTCAGATTTAACACTCAGTGGAGATGGGCAGGACATGTGCCATCCCTCTGAGTGAGTGGCTCAGGCTCTCTGCAGACTCAGGCAGCGCCGCTGCATCTGTGACACTCGGGGCAGTTCTTTCTCTCAGCGATTGCTTCAGGCTCTCTGCAAACTCAGGCAGATGTGGCTGTGTCACTTACACTCAGTTCTTGTTTTGAACCATAAGGGGTGGAGCGTCTTCGTTCTCTTAATTTATTAGTTCTATTATAGTAGTCCTGCAGGTCACAGTCAGGGATCAAGGCCTCATTAATATATGGAATCACTGTCTATCTTAAACAGGAGGGGGTTATTAAAAGAAAACAGATGCAAACTATAGCCCCAAACAAGCAGACTTCTACACAACTCACTCTCCAACTTTTCCTCTCTTGTTGACCAGGGACCCACATCCTCTTTGTGAATATGCAGATCACAGAGGCTGAATGAGACACTTGTACAGACATGTAACAAATCCATTCCCCAAAGAGTTTGTAATCTGTGGTTTGAGAACACAAAATAGCAGGCCTCATGTGCAGGCTCAACGACCCACATCCAGGCACTGGACTGCAATCGACAGCTGGCATCCACAAGCCTGCTTGGGTAGCTCAGCCCAGGGTGGGCACTGCAGCTAGGCCAGGCTGGGTTCAGTGCATGGTCCCAGAGTTAAGGCAATAACCTTGTACTTAAAAAACCTTGGTTCAATTCCTAGCTCCTCCACAGTCCTGTGTGGTCACCCAGAGAGTATTCAGGTGACCACATGTCTTATTTTTAAAGGGACAGGCCTGTATTTAAGCCCTCTTGCAGGTGTCCTGACTTTTTCTTAAAACGGGCAAAATTGTCCCATATTTACTGTCTCCCCAGCGCCCCCCCATCCCATCAATACTGGTGGGTCCTGCTGCTGGCCGGATCCCTGCTCACCAGCTGCCTGCCCACCAGTGGTTGGGGGGGGGTCCAGTGGCCAGCGATGGGGGTGGGTGTGCCAGGCTGGTGGCGGGGCAAAGATGCAGCGCGGGGGGCCAGACGCAGAACAGCCAACGCTGCGTGACAGCTCTCAGCCAGCAGGGCCCCGCCCCGCCTCCCATTTCTGGCTCAGTCAATTTGATGTTAATTTGTAGGTTTGTGCTGCATAGTTCTTATTGACAGCCGCTGAACCCACTTGAATAGGAGCAATGTTACCAGGGGTCCCGTATTCAGCCTAGGCAAACATGGTCACCCTGCATAGGGGAACCTGGAGGCAGTGCTCTGGCTAGTCAGGTACCGGAATGGTGACGTCAGCGCTTGTCTGGGAGAGCTGCTCCGAACGCTGTGGCTGGGGGGAGGGATCCGGCTTCTGCTCCCACATCTGTCTGCGGGGCTTCAACCTGCCGTGCGGGGGGGAAATGCAGCCCGCCAGGTGCAGCGTTAGCGGAGCGCCAGGCTGCCCCCGTGTGGCCAAGGCGCAGAACTGACGAGCCCGGTTCTGTACGAAGAGAGGGAAGCTGATTGTCGGAGTTCAGGGCTGCACCCGGACCCAGGTGTGCTGAGCAGTGTCTGTGTCCAGTTTCACATCAATACGGTGACCTCTGGGAAGTTTGGGGTCCCCGGGTTCCCTAGGGAGGGGTGACCCGGCCCTGGTCGGAAATGCAGCAGGTCAAACTCCCAGGTGCTGATTGATGCTGGGATCGCACCTGTGAGCTGCTGCTGTAGCAGCGCCTGGGCAGGACAGCGGGAGCCGGTCTCCTTTTATCCAGCCCCCCCCCAGGGCCAGGCTTGTGCTCAGAGATCTGGGTCCTGTGTCTTCTCACCCTCATGTGCAGCGCACAATGCAACTAACACTCAGAGCATCCGCGCCGCTCCACGCTCCAGTGCCCCCGGCTCAGAGCCCAGAGCTCCCGGCAGCGTCTAACGCTGGGAGCGGGAGAGCCTGAAACCAGCCGGGCACCGCGGCCTGTGCCTGTGATCCCCGCTCCTGGGGAGGCCGAGGCAGGTGGATCGCTGGAGCTCAGGAGTTCGGGGCTGCAGGGGGCTGTGCCGAGCGGGTGTCCGCACTCAGTTCGGTATCGAGATGGTGATCGCTGGGGAGCTTGGGGTCCCCAGGTTGTCTAAGGAGGGGTGAACCGGCCCCGGTCGGAAACGGAGCAGGTCAAAACTCCCGAGCCGATCAGTAGTGGGGTCTGTGAATAGCCTGTGAATAGCCCACGCGCCTGTGAATAGCCCCTGCGGCGTAGCCTGGGCAAGACAGCGAGACCCGGTCTCTTTTTATACAGCCTCCCACCGGAGACCCTGTATGGGGGATGGGAGCACCCACGCGGTGGGGATCCTGAAGTCGGGCGGAGCGAGGCACCATCTACCAGAGATTTCGCAAGGGGGAACAGGGACACCCGCACACCAGGGATCCTACGGAAAGAGCTGCGATCTTCATTTAGACACTGCCTGCTGGCTCCACGTGGCTGCTGGCCCCTCCCTGTGGCCCCTGGGCGGGGTGGGTCAGGTCTGTGTCTACACGCGCTGCTCCCGCCCCAAGCGCCCCTGCGGCCAATAGGAAGCTGCGGGGCAGGTGTCTGGGGGTAGCACCGCGGGGAGGCCCCCCAGCCCGCCCTGCCTAAGAGCCCCACCTCCTCCCAGAGCCTGCCCCCCTCCCACCCGCAAACTCCCTCCCAGAGCCTGCACCCAAACTCCGTTCCAGAGGCTGCACCCCCTCCCCTCCCCTCCCATCCCCAAACTGCCTCCCAGGGCTTGCACCCCAACCCCCAGCCCAGCGCCTGCACCCAAGACCCCCTCCGCCACCCAAACTCCCTCCCAGAGCCTTAGGCAGGTGGGGGGCGGGCTCTGGGCATTCTGGGCACCACCGAAATGTTTACAAACCTGCTGCCCCTGTTGGCTGTCTCTACTCCTCCACCCGTAAGAACCCCTGGTGGGTGGGTGCACCCAGCGCATGAAGGATCTCAGGTGGGTGGGTGTCTCTCTCTCTCCCTAGTCAGGATCTCCGGTGCGTGGCTGTATAAAAAGAGCCTTTGTCTCGCCCAGGCTGCGCTGCCCTGGACGTTCACAGGCACCAGCCCACTCGTGAACTGATCACCACGGGAGTTTTAACCTGCTGCGTTTCCTACCTGGCTGTGTTCACCCCTCCGCAGGCAACCTGGGGACCCGAAGCTGCGCAGGAATCACCGTCGTGATCCCAAACTCAGCACAGACCTCGATCCACACAGCGCGCTGCCCCCAGCCCCTGAGCTCATCAATTCACCAGCCGGGCTGCCTGTGGGGTCGGGATTCACTTTCAGACACAACCCCCAGTGCCCCACCCGCCTCGCGGTCTGCTCGCTCCAGCTTTAGACTCTGTCAATTCTACCCTTTGGCCACACGGGGGCAGCACGAACCGTCTCATCTAAATGCTCTTTGCATTTGACCCTTCAGATTGCAGAGTGAATCCCAGCGGGCAGATCTCTGGGTGCAGCCAAATCCTTCCCCAAACCCACAGTGTCAGCAGCAAATCCTCTGGGCAAGATCAGGATTTTTGCCGTTAAAGCCAAGGAAAATGTACCTTGTTCTGATCTAGCCACAGCGAGAGATCGAAGAAGCTCAATTGATTTCATTGAATGAAGAGAGGGTAGAGGCGAATTCACCACAGTTTTTAAATACTTCCCCAGGGCAAATATCGGATTTCAAGGGTTCTTTAATTCCCCAGACAAAGGTTGATCAAGACCCCATTGGCTTGAAGTCGATGTCACTAAATCCCAACCGGAAATGACCATTTTTTAACCGTGAGGCTAATTATCTAGTATCCGAGGGGTAGCCGTGTTAGTCTGAATCTGTAAAAAGCAACAGAGGGTCCTGTGGCACCTTTAAGACTAACAGTCTTAAAGGTGCCACAGGACCCTCTGTTGCTAATTATCTAGTGGCACAAGCTCCGCAAGGGACGTGGTAAATTCCCCATCACCGCACTGTCTAAAGCAAGATCGCAGCTCTTTCTGCAGGATCCCTGATGTGCGGGTGTCCCTGTTCCCCCTTTCATGAGCGCCTCCCTCTGCCCCTATTTAGGATCCCCACCGTGTGGGTGCTCCCATCGCCCCACACAGGGTCTCCGGTGGGTGGCTGTATAAAAAGAGACCGGGTCTCACTGTCTTGCCCAGGCTACGCCGCAGGGGCTATTCACAGGCGCGACCCCACTACTGATCGGCACGGGAGTTTTGACCTGCTCCGTTCCAGACCTGGGCCGGTTCACCCCTCCTTAGGCAACCTGGGGACCCCCAGCTCCCCAGCGATCACCATATCGACACCGAACTGAGTGCGGACACCCGCTCGGCACAGCCCCCTGCAGCCCCGAACTCCTGAGCTCCAGCGATCCGCCGGCCTCGGCCTCCCCAGGAGCCGGGATCACAGGCACCAGCCGCGGTGCCCGGCCGGTTTCCTACACTCCCAGCTCCAGCTTTAAACTCCGCTCGTCAGTTGCTGACTTGAGCATGAGGCAGGAGGAAGCTATAAGGAAGGTGCATTATTGGGGACAAGACTTTTACTTCTATTCTTAGATGAAATGGGTGGAGGAGCAACATTATTAGTCTCAGAGTAGAGCACCAAAAAGAGTTAATCCACGACTGGTACCAGTCACTGCCATGGACTTTCCACTGCCGACAAGAATCCACTCAGAAGCAACCGTTCCGCCTAATTTTACAATCAGGGTTAGGTTTAAGCTTTCTAGGCCACTTCATCCTATGTAAAGTCAGTCTGGGGTGCCCCCTGCAATCTAAATCACGGCTTTCTGGGTGCGCTGTTTATGTGCTGACTTTGTGACACATTATACAATAGAGACGCTGGGTCATTACATCATAACACACCCAGAAAGTCATCAGGGCTGGAACTAGGGGTGCTGGGGTTCTGCTGCACCCCCTGGCTTGAAGTGGTTTCCATTCTATCCAGGGTTTACAGTTTGGTTCAGTGGCTCTCAGCACCCCCACTATACAAATGGTTCCAGCCCCCCGACAGACAGTTCTGATTTGTCCTTTTTTGGCTTTGCAGAAAATAGGACAGGCCCGTGCAAATTGTGATTGCCTTGTACATTTTGAAACAGTGTAACAAATCCACTGGCTATTGAAAACAGATACAAAATCACAGATCCCCACACACTGACGGGATGAGAAACTTGGGGGGAAAGAGCCATTCACAGTCTGACCTAAAGGAGACCTTCCTCTGCTGAAACACCCCCACTTCGACAGTATTTCACAACTAGGAGATGTTTTCAGATGTTAGGGGATGGACTTTACTATCCTTTGCACTGACTACTATATACCAGAAATCTTATCTGGGCTCTGAGCCGACTCTCCCACAGTCTGAAGTCAGTAGCCACTTTGCCATGGGTCCAGTTTCAGACCCACACACTCCTCGCTGAAGTCCAGGGATGAGAAGCACCCTTTAGCATGCTCCATATTCTCTTGCTTTGTCAACGAAAAAAGCTTCATTGTAAACTTATTTTCTTACCAATCATAATGATGGAGTCGAAAAACGTCTTTCATGTTAATTTTGCACTGAAAGGAGCAAGCGATTTACTTTTGCCTTCCCAAGGGGGCTTCTTTGCATGCTCCTTAAAAGTTTTGGTATTTTTAAAGAATATTTTAAGGATACAACAAAATGTCATAGAAATGTCATCTTCAGTGAAACATGCAATTTGTCTCCTTTTGAGCTGTGCAATCGTGAAGGCAGCCAGTGGTGGGGTTGTGTCGTGTTATCTGGCCTCAGTCTGAAGACTGTCCAATAAGGGACCGCTGGTATTTTTCCATGTTTCTCTTCTGGAGCCACCTTCCTCACATTTCCCCTTACAAGCAGCTATCAACACAGCCAGGCCTGGAGGGCGGAGAGCGCCAGGCAGGGAGGGTTGGGTCAGTTGGTCACTCCACCGCACCCTGTGTGAGAGAAGGGTACGGGAGTGTGTGTGTGTGTGTCACCCCTCCCTGTGTGAACCTTAAAGATAAGACGGTAAATAAAAAGAATCTAACTACGCAGCATTTCTTTTTAACAGGGGCTCAGTCAACCTGATGTTCATTTGAATGTTTGTGCTGCTTAGTTCTGATTGACAGCCGTTGAACTCGCTTGAATACCAGTAATTTTACCAGGTGTCCTGTACTCAGCACAGGGAAATATGGTCACCCTATTTAGATGCCCAACTCCCATTGAGTGACCTGGTGGCCTCCATTAGCGCCTTCCAACATAACAGCATGTTACAATCCATGGCCACATAGGGACCATAAACAGACAGTGAAGGAATGGGTGGGGGAGAGGGACACGTATGATGTGCGATTTCCCTTTGCGTTATTCAGAAAACCACAATGCACCATAAAGGCCCCTCCAATCACTGGGTTGGACTCCGGAGGGAACCGGGCCAGCCCTGGAGATGGGTGGATGGCGCTGCATTCAACCACCTGTGAGTCCCTTTCTTTCTGACTGCACGGGGGGAGGGTCAGGATTGAGGGGATCCACACCATGATATAGGGC
The DNA here is from genome assembly GCF_002925995.2 of Terrapene triunguis. NCBI lineage: Eukaryota > Metazoa > Chordata > Testudines > Emydidae > Terrapene > Terrapene triunguis. The sequence goes on from NW_020665258.1 coordinate 209,557, forward strand.
AACTATGGCCAGAGCCCCCCCACCACCTGGGAGCCTCAGGGAAGCCCCATTCCCAGAGAGGCAGCAGCCGCCTTTCCCCCCTCTGGAAGTGGCAGCAGGGGCCTGTCTACTCCCAGAGAGGTATTGGTGGAAGCGGTGGGATCTGTCAAAACTTTGCCCAACAGCTGGGCCTACTGCTCTCCTCTTTCCTTCCCCACAGCGCCCCCTGCTGGGGCGGGGTTAGCATGGGCCGTACCTACTAGCAGGGATCCAACACACTGTCTGTCATCTGTGTATAGGTCGCACTATAAGTCATGGCTGGGAGTTTACAGCAGCAGCCAGCGTCAGCCTGGGCCGAGGCTGCTGTCATTAGAGAAGCATTACACAAGAGATATGCCTGTATCTGTGCGCATATTGGAGCTGGCCGGGCCTTTCCCAATGCAGCGTTTTTCCATCACACAATGCCAATGCATCAAACGGGGGGGAGGGCTAGCTCAGTGGTTTGAGCTTTGGCATACTAAACCTAGAATTGTGAGTTCAATCCTTGAGGGGGCCAATTAGGGATCTGTAGCAAAAAATTGGTCCTACTAGTGAAGGCAGGGGACTGGACTCAATGACCTTTCAAGGTCCTTTCCAGTTCTATGAGATAGGTGTATCTCCATTTATTATATTAAACCCTTAGCAAAACCATGTGGGTTTCAACAAAATTTCATTTTGAAACAAAAATGGAAGAAAAAGTGTTTTGACCTTTTCGGAATGGAAGGGTTGGATTTCCCATTTCAAAATGCTGTCTCCGCTCCGTTTTTTAATTGTATATAAAACAATTCTTTTAAAAGTCAAAATCAGAACGAAATGTTTCAATTGCCCCGAAATAACGACGACAAAAACTCTGCATTGTTTTGCGGGACATTTCCTTTTGTTTTCTTCCATTTTGGAAGAGAAAACATTTAAAACTCGGCTATTTTCCTACAAATTGAAAAATCTACTTCCCACCGCACTATAGTGTGTATGGAGATGGCTCACATAAAGAGCGCCATCTAGTGGCACTTAAGAATACGTAACATTTTTCACATACCCCAAGTTTACTCCGAGTCGTTCTATGCTCCCCTCTACTGATTGGAACATATAGAGGAATTATGGATCGTCTACAGCCTTTAAGCTAAGCGGGGTTGGTCTTTTAGCTCAGGCAGTAGAGGTGCCAGCACTTAGACCCAGAACTCCCAAATTCGATCCTCGCTTCTGTCAGCCACACACAGGGGTGGCCTTATATTCACAATTTTGTAGGACCAATAAAGTTATTGTTGTCATGCCCCACAAACAGCTTCTGGATGGCATGGCTCTTAATGTGGTGCCAGGAGTGGGAGGACTTTAATTCTTTGGGGTTACTGGCCAGAAACACTGTGCCACTTCTGCAAGGGCTGTGAGCAGCATTTGTGCTCTCGGAGCCTATATTAGGTGTAGCAGCCTGCATGGAACTTGGAGGGAGGAGCACAGGTTGCAGGGGGGAAGAGTTTGGAGGAAGCACCAGGCAGTCGGTCTGTGTGCACATGGCTGGAATGTTAGCTGCAGTCACAGCACCTCTGTCAATTGTTCTCTTAACAAAGAGCCAGTTTAGTTTAAGAACATGGACAGTGTCACTAGCCTAGCACAAACCCCCAGCGTAGGAGACCCGCACCGGCGTAATACAGGGCTTGGCCTAGTATTTAAACCTGGTGCAGGGCACTGACACTGATTGAATGTCTTCGCTGCAGAGTTAACTTGCGTCAGAGCACATGGATTAGCTTAGCAGCCCTACCTGAATTATTGGGTTATCCGGTGCAGCACTCCCCTCCCCGGTGTGTGTCACTCGGACTTCTGAGGACGTATCCCCTGGGTCTTTGTACTTCAATAAGCCAAGACACTCTGATTCTTTCCCAATGAATTGTGGGAGAACATGTCTGTCCTTTCTGGGCACATGGCGGGAGAATTGTGGGAAGGCATTGGAGGATGATCAGCACTCGAGGGGTATCACTTGTGTCCACACCGCAAAGCGGACGGGTTACCAGCTCAGGGGATAGCAGCCAGGCCAGCTAGCCCGGGTTGAAAGCACCACGAAACTCAGCCAAGAGGATTGTGGGGGCATGGAGGGGGGTCAGGATAACACTTCAGTGAAGAGATATATACCTTGGGGGAATGATTGGGTGTAGCTACATCAGCGCAAAGATCCCCCCTGCACTGTTAAAACGTGTCCCTTATACCTCAGTTGTCTGGCTTTGCCTTCCAGCCAGTTGTTCTCGGTGTGCTTTTTCCGCTAGGTTCACCGGGGCCTTTGGGATTAATCCTCTTCCTCTCCACTGCAGCTTTGAGGTCAGAGGAGCCGGACTCTGCGCTTACCTGGATGACGGCGTTGTGAACAGCGCGGGCTGCGACACCGAGAGGAAGTGGGCCTGCAGCAAGCCGGACGGACAGACGGGGGGGAG
>NW_020665258.1:236994-244836 GCF_002925995.2 Terrapene triunguis
CCCCCCCCGTGCTGACCCGTCCCGGGAGCAGCGGCCCGAGACGCCCTGGCCCGGGGCAGTTCCTGCCAGGCTCCGGTTCCTGTGCCAGGCCCCAGGCGCTGGCACAGGCCGGAGAGCAACAGGTTGTGTTCACACCCAGATACAAATACCCCACTGCAGACAATGTTTGTGGGAGTGCTGCCAGTGCCCCCGAGTGTTTCTTAGTGGGTCCTCTGGCTGCTCCCCCCGCTCTCCTTAGTGGGGACCCAAGAGGCCCACTGCAGAGAGACTTCTGGTGCCAGAGGTGGGATCTGTGGTGGGAAGGGACCTGAATCTCTTGGGCTGGGAGGGCAAATGAGAGGGTGAGATGTGTTTGATGGGGCTCAGTTTGAGGGCTGCACACACGCACATGCAACCCCCCATACACACCACACCTAACACACACACAACCACCCTCGCTCTCATACATACACAAAACCTCCTCCCCCTCATCATACACACACACACCCTTCCTCACCAGACACAGACACACACAAGCATGCACCCAAACACACAGTCACAGCAACTGAAACACACAGTCACAGCAACACAAGCACACACCCATTCACAGCAACACAAACGTGTTACAGCAACACAAGTACACACAGTCAGAATCACACACTTAAACACACCCACCCAGTCGCAGCAACACGCGTCTAGACAGCAACACACCCAGCAACACAAACACACACATGTCAATAGTAACATAAACACACCCCATCACAGCAACACAAACACACACATTCACAGAGTCACGCGTGTAGACACCAACACACACACACATTCACAGCAACACACCCAGAGTCATGCACACAGCTGTCCACACACCCTCCGTGCTACAAATGCGCATGCGCACACGCACATACTCACACTCACAGCCCGAGGTGTGTGCTAATCTCGCTAGGACCAGGAGCTGGGTGACTCAGCAGAGATGACAGAGGCTGGGCAGAGCTCAAGGCAGGAAAACTTTGCAATCTCCAAAACCCCACAAGCAACCGCATTCCCGGGATGCCTCTGCCCTGAGCGAATCCTACACAAATTGAGTGGAATCTGGCCCTGATTCCAGCGGGGTCACTCCGGTTTCACACGGGAGTCACTGAGATCAGAACAGGCTCTGGCTCCATTGCCGGAGGGGGGTCACTCCGGTTTCACACCAGGGTCACAGAGATCAGAACCGGCTCTGGCTCCATTGATGGCAGTGGGGTCACTCCGGTTTCACACCGGAGTCACTGAGATCAGAACCGTCTCTGGCTCCATTAACAGCGGTGGGGTCACTGCGGATTCACACCGGAGTCACTGAGATCAGACCCGGCTCTGGCTCCATTGACGGCAGTGGGGGGGTCACTGCGGATTCACACCGGAGTCACTGAGATCAGAACCGGCTGTGGCTCTATTGATGGCAGGAGGGTCATTCCGGTTTCACACTGGGGTCACTCTGATCAGAACCGGCTCTGGCTCCATTGACGGCAGGGGGGTCACTCCGGTTTCACACCGGGGTCACTGAGATCAGACCCGGCTCTGGCTCCATTGACAGCAGGTGGGTCACTCCGGTTTCACACCGGGGTCACTGAGATCAGAACCGGCTCTGGCTCCATTGACAGCAGGGGGGATTCCAGGGGGGAAGCTGAGCTCAGAGGTGGGTCGTGTTGCAGTCATATTTACAGGGGCTACAGGAGTCATTTCTGAGTGTGTGGCCGGTGATTCATCCCATCCAGACACCCCCGCCCCGACCTGACTAGCCGGGCAGCTGCGGCCTGCTTGGGATCAGAGCCCGGCCAGGAGCTCCAGGGGCCCCCCGGCTTTCCTGCCAAACTACAAACAAACCCAGCCCCCGGGTTGAACTATAAAGTTCAGTGACTTAGTCACCTTCCCTCATCACCTGGACACGCGAACCCCAGAGCCAGGCCTCTGGCCAGGGAATGGGGCTTAGAGCATGGGGGGCTGGGAGCCAGGACTCCTGGGTTCTCTCCCCGGCTCTGGGAGAGGAGTCTAGTGGTTAGAGCAGGGGTGGGCTGGGAGCCAGGACTCCTGGGTTCTCTCCCCGGCTCTGGGAGGGGAGTGGGGGCTGGTGGTTAGAGAAGAGGGGGCTGGGAGCCAGGACTCCTGGGTTCTCTCCCCAGCTCTGGGAGGGGAGTCTAGTGGTTAGAGCATGGGGAGCTGGGAGCCAGGACTCCTGGGTTCTCTCCCCGGCTCTGGGAGGGGAGTCTAGTGGTTAGAGCAGGGGGGCTGGGAGCCAGGACTCCTGGGTTCTCTCCCTGGCTCTGGGATAGATGCAGGTTCGTATTATTAACTCCATTTCAGGACTGGAAAAATCCAGCCTGAAGAGTTGATATGACATAACAGTTGAAAGGAAAAGTGAGTCAGTGGCAAAGAACCCACTTGCTCTAACCACCAGACCTCACTCCCCTCCCAGCACTGGTGTCAGTGTAGGAAGCTGCCGGGCAGGGTGTGGAAGCCAGGACTTGTCCTGGCCCGTTCGCTACCTGCAGCTCCCCATCCCCGGCAGCTTGGTACTAAAGTGAGTGTCTGATCCAGCCCAGGGCTTGTAGCCTCCTGCTCAGGGACGCCAACACCCCGCTCCTACCCAGCCACACCAGGGCAGTTACAATCCCCCTGCCAGCACCTACCACCCTCTGTCCCTTCACAACGCCCGGCTGCCATCCATGGCCTCCTCCCAGCTCTGCCGGTGCCCCTCACTCCCGACCCGCAGCCCCTGCCAGCCAGCCCTGGGCTCCCCCCAGCTCTGCCGGTGCCCCTCACTCCCGACCCGCAGCCCCCGCCAGCCCAGCCCTGGGCTCCCCCAGCTCTGCCGGTGCCCCTCACTCCCGACCCGCAGCCCCTGCCAGCCCAGCCCTGAGCTCCCCCATGCCCTGCCGGTGCCCCTCATTCCCGACCCACAGCCCCTGCTAGCCCAGCCCTGGCCCCCTCCCAGCTCCACTGGTGCCCCTCACTCCTGACCCGCAGCCCCCTGCTCTTCCTTTTCCCATCCCCCTTCATGCCGCCGTCCCCATCACACACTGCCCCAGATGTGTCCTCACCCTGATTCCCCCCCGCCCCCCGCCCATGTTTCCTGTGCCCGCATTAGCTTGGCTCCCTTCCCCCCCGCGAAGTCGGCTCCTCCACGGGAAGTGAGGGCTCTGCAGCCCCCGCCCCCCCTTCTCGTAACTCCAGGCACAGGCCCTTCCGGGAGCCTGGCTTGCGTTGGCCGGGGGGGGGCCCCTGCAAGTGACTAAAGTGTCCCTGTGACAGGAGACTGGGGCCTTATCTGGCTTCCTCTTTCTCTGTAAGAATTACCGGGCTCGGCTCAGCCTCCGCCCGGGCTTCCCTCAGCCCCACACCCGACCTGCTGCTGCCCCCCGGCTCGCTGGCCCCTGCCCACTCTGCACCCCCTGCCCCAGGCAGTAGGGACAGGCACGGTCCCACCTCCAAAGGGACCCCAGCTAACCAGCCCACTCCCCTCCCAGGGCCAGGATAGAACCCAGGCGTCCTGGCTCCCGGGAAGCGCAAATGGGCGCGGGGGGGGGGAGGGGAAGATCCTGGCCCGTGGGGCTCAGGCAGTTGGTTCCAGTTCTGATTTTGCTGAGTCAGGGCTTAAGTGGCTCTGAAGCTGTTGAGTGGAGACGGATTTTTCCATTTCACCAGCTGGAATTCACTTCTTTTTCCCTGATCTGCCTCCGGCGGGGTGCCTGGGCCGTCCTCTCCCGCAGCCCCAACTCCCCAGCGAGGGCCCCTCGATACCCACACACAGAGCCCCTCACGGCACGGGGACAGGTCCCACACTCCATTCCCTGCCCCCCTGAGCCAGCCAGTCCCTGCCCTGGGGCCGGATGGGAGCCGGTGCCCCCTAGAAGGGACAGGCCCTGGGCCCCATTCCCCGCCCCTCGTTCCCCTGTGCCAACGGGGAAGTTGTGTTGCATCACACGGGACGCTGGCATCTGGTTTTTCTAATCTTATGAAATCACAACACGCACTATATCATGTTTGGTTTGAGCCTGCCCACAGCTGGGCCATGGGGGAGGGAGTGTATGTTGTAATGTGTGTGTGTGTGTGTGTGTGTGTTTGTGTGTGTGTGTGTGTGTGTGTGTGAGACAGAGAGAGAGTGCGTGACTGTGTCAGCGAATGCGTGCTTGCTTCGTGTGTGTGTGTGTGTGTGTGGAGTGTGTGCATTGGAACGTGTGTCAGGGAGTGTGTAGCCTGGGTGTACGTGTGGGTCGGTGTGTCTTTGGGTTGACCGTGTGCGTTTTGATGGCTGTGCATTGACATCTGTTGTGCTTATTGTGCGAGTGTTTGACAACAGCCCTGGCTGTGTGAGGCAGTGCGTCCGACTATTCTGGCAGTGTGTTTGTGCTAATTGTGTGTGTGTGTCGCCGTGTGTGTTTATTGCACAGATCAGGATGTGTGGGTCAGTGCGTGTCTATGTTCCGGCAGCATGTTTGTGTTGATCATGTATGTCTATGTCTACTGCGTGGGTCAGGCCATGTGTGACAAGTGTATATGTTTTGTGAGTGTGCTGACTGTGTGTGTGTTGCACAGAGCAGGCTGCAGGGGTGAATATATACAGACACCCTGACTGTATTTTACAGGCATCTTTGGGGGGGTTTATTTTGTGTGTGTCTATTACCCAGGGCAGGAAATGCAAGTCAGTGCATGTGGATAGTCAGACGTGTGTGTTTGTTTATTACACATCCGGACGTGCAAGTCAGGGAGGATTTACATTCTGTGAGAGTGTTTATTCTGGGTCTGTTTGTGTATTGCACAGTCCAGGACGTGGGGGTCAATACGTGTGCGTTGCGTGTGTATTTTGTGAGTGCTTTTATTTTGTGTGTGGGTGTCTATTGCACAGCTCAGGAAGTGTGGGTCTCTGTGTGTATTTATTCGTGTGTGTGTGTGTGTGTGTGTGTGTGTGTGTGTGTGTGTGTGTGTGAGAGAGAGAGAGAGAGAGAGAGAGAGAGAGATTATTGTCTATTAAGGTGTTTATTCTGTGTGTGTGCGTATGTGTGTCAGAGAGGGCTTATTTTCTATTAAGGTGTTTATTCTGTGTGTGTGTGTGTGTTGCATAGCTGGGAGGGGTGATGTTCCACAACTCAGGATGTGTGTGTCAATGTGAGTATATGCTGTGTGTTTGTGTGTTTATGTTGCACAGCTTAGGATCTGTGTGTGTGTGTGTGTGTATTCTGGTGTGTGTGTGTATTGCACAGCTCAGAATGTGGGGATTAGTGGGTGTGTGTAATGCACCGCTCAGGATGGTTGTATTTCCCACTACATGCATCTGATGAAGTGGGCTGTAGCCCACGAAAGCTTATGCCCAAATAAATTTGTTAGTCTCTAAGGTGCCACAAGGACTCCTCGTTGTTTTTGTGTGTGTGTATATTCTCTGAGTGTGTGTGTATTCTGTGTGTCTATTGCACAGCTCCGTGTATGTGTGTATCTGTATTTGAGGGGGAGGTATATTCTCTGTGTGTTTAGAATCAGGGGGTAGCCGTGTTAGTCTGTATCTACCCGCATGGCCCCACAGTATGCCAACATTTTTATGGCTGACTTAGAACAACGCTTCCTCAGCTCTCGTCCCCTAGTGTCCCTCCTCTACTTGCGCTACATTGATGACATCTTCGTCATATGGACCCAAGGAAAGGAGGCCCTTGAAGAATTCCACCTGGACTTCAACAATTTCCACCCCACCATCAACCTCAGCCTGGACCAGTCCACACAAGAGATCCACTTCCTGGACACTACAGTGCAAATAAGTGATGGTCACATAAACACCACCCTATACCGGAAACCTACTGACCGCTATACGTACCTACATGCCTCCAGCTTCCATCCAAGACACATCACACGATCCATTGTCTACAGCCAAGCCCTAAGATACAACCGAATTTGCTCCAACCCCTCAGACAGAGACAAACACCTACAAGATCTTTATCAAGCATTCGTAAAACTACAATACCCACCTGAGGAAGTGAGGAAACAGATTGACAGAGCAAGACGGGTACCCAGAAATCACCTACTACAGGACAGGCCCAACAAGGACAATAACAGAACACCACTGGCCATCACATACAGCCCCCAGCTAAAACCTCTCCAGCGCATTATCCACGATCTACAACCTATCCTGGAAAATGATCCCTCACTCTCACAGACCTTGGGAGGCAGGCCAGTCCTCGCTTACAGACAACCCCCCAACCTGAAGCAAATACTCACCAGCAACTACACACCACACCACAGAAACACCAACCCAGGAACCTATCCCTGTAGCAAACCTCGTTGCCTACTCTGTCCCCATATCTACTCTGGCAACAGCATCAGAGGACCCAACCACATCAGCCACACCATCAAGGGCTCATTCACCTGCACATCCACTAATGTTATATATGCCATCATGTGCCAGCAATGCCATGTACATTGGCCAAACCGGACAGTCCCTCCGCAAAAGAATAAATGGACACAAATCGGACATCAGGAATGGTAACATACATAAGCCAGTAAGTGAACACTTCAGTCTCCCTGGTCATTCTATTACAGATTTAAAAGTCACTATCATTGAACAAAAAAACTTCAGAAACAGACTTCAAAGAGAAACAGCAGAACTAAAATTCATTTGCAAATTTAACACCATTAATCTGGGCTTGAATAGGGACTGGGAGTGGCTGGCTCATTACAGAAGCAGCTTTTCCTCTCCTGGAATTGACACCTCCTCATCTATTATTGGGAGTGGACTACATCCACCCTGATTGAATTGGCCCTGTCAACACTGGTTCTCCACTTGTGAAGTAACTCCCTGCTCTCCATGTGTCAGTATATAATGCCTGCATCTGTAACTTTCACTCTATGCATCCGAAGAAGTGAGGTTTTTACCCACGAAAGCTTATGCCCAAATAAATCTGTTAGTCTTTAAGGTGCCACCAGACTCCTTGTTGTCTCTGTGTGTTTGTTGCACAGCTTAGGGGGCTTGTGTATGGACTCGGTGTGTGAGAGAGTATGTGTGTGTATTCTGTGTGTCTATTGCACAGCTCCGTGTATGTGTGTATCTGTATTGGGGGGGGGGGTATATTCTCTGTGTGTTTGTTGCACAGCTTAGGGGGCTTGTGTATGGACTCAGTGTGTGTGAGAGTATGTGAATGTATTCTCTTCGTGTGCCTCTTGCACAGCTCGGAGAGTGTCTATTGCACCGCTTGGTGTGTGTGTGTGTGTGTGTGTGTGTGTGTGTGTGTGTGCATGTCCCCTGTGTGTATTCTCTCCGTGTGCCTCTTGCACAGCTCGGAGAGTGTCTATTGCACCGCTTGGTGTGTGTGTGTGTGTGTGTGCATGTCCCCTGTGTGTATTCTCTTTGTGTGTGTCTCTTGCACAGCTCGGGTGTGTGTGTATGTACTCTGTGTGTGTGAGAGAGTGTGTGTGTGTTCTCTGTGTGTGTCTATTGCCCAGCTGGAGGGGTGTATATACATTGTGTGTGTATATTCTCTGTGTCTGTATTGCACAGCTGGTGAGTGTGTGTGTGTGTGTACTCTCTGTGTGTATTCTGTGTGTGTATATCTATTGCACAGCTGGGGGTGTATATACAGTGTGTGTGTTTGTGTGTGTGTGGCACAGCTGGGGTGTGTATGTGTTGCACAGCTGGGGTGTATATACACTGTGTGTGTTTGTGTGTGTGTGGCACAGATGGTGTGTGTGTGTATGTTGCACAGCTGGGGGTGTATACAGTGTGTGGGTGTCTGTGTGTGTTGCACAGCTGGGGGTGTATACACAGTGTGTGTCTGTGTATACACAGGGTGTGTGTGTTGCACAGCTGGGGTGTGTGTCTGTGTGTGTGTTGCACAGCTGGGGGGG
>NW_020665258.1:244846-250903 GCF_002925995.2 Terrapene triunguis
TTGCACAGCTGGGGGAGGGTTGCACACTCTGTGTGTACTTGCAGATTTCCTGCATTCATTATTTTCTGCCCTGCTTCTCCCCTCCCCCCAGCCCCGCCGCTTACGTGCCATTCCCCGCCCGGGCTCGGGGCCAGCACAGCACAGCGGCCCGGGATTTCCCCTCGTGATTGCACGCTGAGCTGTCACCCCCGGGCGCAGCCAATGGGGCGCCAGGGGCGGGGCTTGCTCCATTTATAAGGCGGCGCCGGGGGGACAGGGGCAGAAGATCGCTCTGCGCCACACCCGGGAATTAGCTCTGAAAATCGCGCTGCGCCCCAGCCCCATGAACGCGCTGTACGGCGCCACCAGCATGTGCTTAGCTTGCGAGCCCCGGATGCCCACCCTGCCCAGAGCCGAGCCCCCCAGCAGGGGCACCGGCCCCCAGTACTTCACCTTCGACCCCCTGCCTGCGATGAGCGAGACCCCTTCCCGCAGGAACCCGGCCCGGGGCAGGAAACGACTGCGCAAAGTGCTCTACCCCCCCGTGGTGAGTCTGTGGGGTTGCCGTGGGAGCCGGGACGCCTGGGTTCTCTGGGGGGGAGGGGTCTATTGGGTTAAAGTGTGTGGGGGGGATTCAGGAGTGAGGGCTCACCTTCTGATCCCCCTCTCTGTGCCTCAGTTTCCCCTGCTGTAGAAGTAGGCTGCTGATGGCTCTCTGGGTTAGTCCCTGCTTCTGGAAGATGGCGAGGGTGGTGTAGCCTCTCCTGGCTGCAGGGAGCGATGCTGCCCCCTGGGCTAGTGGAGCAGGGAAGCTGAGATCTGTAGCCCAGCCCCCTTGCTGTGGGCATACAGACCAGTGCAGGATGAGTCACCCTATCGGACCTGCTTCTGCATGTCCTGGACAGGAGGCCCCATGTGCACATCTCTTTGCCCCAGAGATCCCTGTCTGATGGGGGGGGGGGGGGGGGGGGCTGTGTGTGTCCAGGCTCCCTGCTGCTCACAGCCAGGGGCGATTCTCTTGCTAATCTGCCCCCAGCTGGGAGCAGTATGGGGCATATGACACATGGGGAGGCATCTAGATGATGCTCAGTGCAATGGGGTTCAGGTTGCCTGGCTCAGCTGCTGAGTCCGCCCTGCCCCCAAATCTCCAGTTGGTTTGGTGGAAGAGGGCATTGTGGGTAGAAGCAGAGCATTCTGGGTAACCGGGCTATCCCCCTAGCCATGGTTGCTGGGTGGGGGGCATTCTGGGTAGTGGGATTGCCCTGGGGCTGAGTGCCAGGGCATTCTGGGTAATCTGTTGGGCATGGGGCACATTGTGGGTAATTCTTGGGTCCCCCTGCCAGCCAGGTCTCTAACGTCCTGTCTCCTTCCTCCCGACCAGGTGAAACGCTACTATCCAGCCAAGGAGCGCAGCCAGGCCAAGCGCCTGCTCTTCATCCTCCTCACCATCATCTTCTTCCAAGTCTATAACACCGACGAAAACCTGGCCCTGGGGCCCGAGCAGGGGGTCCCCGACTGCTCTCTAGAGAGCGGGGGCTCCGGCTGCAAGACCCCCCTCCCAGAAGTGCTCCCGACGCCCCCGGAGGTCCCAGAGGTGGCCAACACTACCAGTTTGCACGGGGGCCACGAGGCTGCCGAATCCACCATGGAAATCAGCCAGTTCCTGGAGCAGAATCCAGCCGCTTTCTGAGACCCCCACCCAGCGTTTCTCAGGCCAAGACACCTAAGGGGTCAACCCAGCCTGGAGCCTGGCTCCAGCTACTAATGGGTTAACTCCGCCTGGCCTTCGGCCAACGCTTTCTGCTGCTGCCTCTGAACTAAGCCGGTGAAGAATCCAGACGCTTGACGTCAATAGCAACGTGAAACCTCTTCGGCAGCCATGAGCAGGGAATTCCTGGCTCCAGCAGTGACTGAGACTTTGTGTGGGGGGGGAGGGGTATTACTGACATAACTTATTAATATCTAATATTTATAATATTTATACATTTTGTAATTTAAAGATAGTGTGCTATTTAATGATCAAAGTGGAAACATGCCTGCGAGGAAAATGCTGCTTTAACCCAGGGTGGAATAAAACTGTTAAACGTCCTCATCCGTTTAAACAGGGACATGTATCTTGCTCTTGTCTCTATGGGGACTTTAATTAATGTTTATTAGTGCCGTTACCCGGGGGAGAAACCCCGCTCGAATTGGTAGCAAAGCAGCCTGAGGCGAGGTGGAGCTGACAGAGGAATAGCTGGCTGCAAATCCTAGGGAGGTATAAAACTATGGAAATGCTCCTAGGAGGGGGGGGAAACTTTGTGACGGCCAAATGTACTAGTATTCAACACTACAGTTCTCCAGGGGGTGGCCAGGCTGGGTTGCTCTGTGGCAAAACAGCCTCTGATCCTCGGCTCTCTTATAAACTAGCTCCTTGTTTGGGGGACAGAACGAAGGAAGTGCTGGTGCATTGGGCGGAGGGAGAAGTTTGGAGGCCGAAAATCCAAACGGGGAATTTTCTGCCCCTGGGAGGAGGCGAGAAGTCAGGGTAAGACCAGCCTGCACTAAAGAGCTCGCTGAACCCCTGCCCTTCCTTCTCGGACATCCCCCAGCTATGCTCCGGCCCTGGGTGTCTGACCAGCAGGGTCCCTGGCTGCTGCGTACGCTTACTGTGTAAGCTGTTGTGAGAGGCTCTGGATGCTGCGGAGGCCCAGACTTGCCCCGAACTGACCAAAATTCAGGCTGATGTTTCCAAGGCGTTTTTGCCCCCAAACTCTTTCTCGGACGAGTCGTCCAACCTGTGTATGTTCTGTGAACAAAATAAACATGCTGAATCCTTTGGGTGTGTCTGATTTCTGGGGGGGACAGGGGGATCCCACATCTTTTGGGGGAGGGGGTCGGCTGAAGGCGAAGCTCAACTCACCTGGAGGAGCGCAAGGGTCTCAGGGTGCTGGAGGAGCAAGGAGATTGAGTTGGGGGAGGGGGCAAAGCTCAATTCAACTACAGGAGCATTCAAGGAGTGAGCAGGGGGTGGTCTTCACATTCCAAGCTCCACCCACTTTCTGCATTATATCAGCTGGATACATTCTCATTGGCTGATGGTGGATCATGGGGGTAGGGCCTTGGGGGAAACTCTTCAGAGAGACTAGTCCATTTAATGAGGGAGGGGTGCAGCCCTGGGCAGGGCCAACAAGAGGAGGGGAAGCCGGTACAAATTACCTGGGCCCGGTGGTCCAGAAGGGGGCCTGGCTTCTCTTCTCTTCCCCCCCCTCCCCCCCGGTCAGCCCTGTTTAGCCGGTCCGCCCTTGCTGGGGGGGGGCGAAATTTTTTTTTCACCGGGGCCCGAACCCGCTGTCAGCAGCCCTGGCCCTGGGAGGGGAGTGGGATCCAGGGGGTAAGAGCGGGGGGGTTGGGAGTCAGGACACCTGGGTTCTCATCCTCAGCTGAATGGTGGTGTTATCTATCCCCCCCCCCACCATCCACAAGGCTTGTGATCTTTGACAGTAAATAGCCTTGGGGACAGAGGGGAAGTGGTAGATGTGGTCTATCTTGACTTCAGTAAAGCTTTTGATACTGTCTCGCATGACCTTCTCATACATAAACTAGGGAAATGCAACCTGGATGGAGCTACTATAACGTGGGTGCAGAACTGGGTGGAAAACTGCTCCCAGAGAGTAGGTATCAGTGGGTCACACTCATGCTGGAAGGGCATCGTGAGTGGGGTCCCACAGGGATCAGTTCTGGGTCTGGTTCTGTTCAATATCTTCATCAATGATGTAGATAATGGCATACAGAGTACACTTATAAAGTTTGTGGACGATACCAAGCTGGGAGGGGTTGCAAGTGCTTTGGAGGACAGGATGAAAATTCAAAATGATCTGGACAAAATGGAGAATTGGTCTGAAGTAAATAGGATGAAATTCAATAAGGACAAATGCAAAGTCCTCCACTTAGGAAGGAACAATCAGTTGCACACACACAGACTGCCTAGGAAGGAGTACTGCGGAAAGGGATCTGGGGTCACAGTGGACCACAAGCTAAATATGAGTCAACAGTGTAACGCTGTTGCCAAAAAAACCAAATCTCATGCTGAGATATACTGTATTCGCAGAAGTGTTGTAACCAGGAAATTAGAAGTAATTCTTCCGCTCACTGATTAGGCCTCAACTGGAGTATTATGTCCAGTTCTGGGCGTCACATCTCAGGAAAGGTGGAAAAATTGGAGAAAGTCCAGAGAAGAGCAACAACAATGGTTAAAGGGCCAGAAAACATGACTTGTGAGGGAAGATTGAAAAAAATGGGTTTGTTTAGTCTGGAGAAGAGAAGACCGAGGGGGGACATGAGAACAGTTTTCAAGTATGTAAAAGGTTGTTGTAAAGAGGAAGGTGATAAATTGTTCTCGTTAACCTCTGAGGATAGGAGAAGCAGCAATGGGCTTAAATTGCAGCAAGGGAGGTTTAGGTTGGACATTAGGAAAAACTTCCTAACTGTCGGCGTGGTTAAACTCGGGAACAAATTGGCCAGGGAGGTTGTGGAATCTGTGCTGATGGAGATTTTTAAGAGCAGGTCAGACAAACACCTCTCAGGGATGGTCTAGATAATACTTAGTCCTGCCTTAGGGTGACCAGATGTCCCGATTTGATAGGGACAGTCCCGATATTTGGGGCTTTGTCTTATATAGGTGCCTATTACCCCCCACCCCCGTCTCGATTTTTCACACTTGCTGTCTGGTCACTCTATCCTGCCTTGAGTGCAGGGGTCTGGACTGGATGACCTCTCGAGGTCCTGGCGTGTCTCCGAAAGGGTCTGGGAGTCAGGGAATTTGTCGCACTGGACTCGACCGGGGCGTGTGTGTATCTGCCAACCCGCCTTTCTCAGCCCCATCCCGCCATCCTTAGTGCCAGCAAATCACTCCTTCTTGAGCGATCCAGCCAGCCAGCCACCCTCAGCGGGGGCTGCCTAATCTAGCGAATCCCCCCTCCCCCAGTGGGAGTGTTATCCAGCTCTTTCTCCTCTGGGGTATTCTTAGCGCCAGGCTCCCAGACAGCGGGGGCCGGAGAGGCTGGGTGAGCCACGCTCGGCGCCCTTGGACATACGGATAAGCCCAGCGGCAATGGCTGATAAGGGGCTATTCCGGGCTCTCTGCGGGGGTAGAGGAACTGCGGGTTCCCGCCGGTACCTGTCTGGGCCACGAGGGGAGGGTTATATATAGTGAGCGCCCACATACAGATAGCGCCTGTGGCAATGGACACTCAGCCCAGAGTGACCTCAGCAGGATGCCTGGGTTCTACCCCCGGGGACTGGGAAGGGAGTGGGGTCTAGTGGTTAGAGCAGGGGGGGCTGGGAGCCAGGACTCCTGGGTTCTCTCCCTGGCTCTGGGAAGGGAGTGGGGTCTAGTGGTTAGAGCAGGGGGGGCTGGGAGCCAGGACTCCTGGGTTCTGTCCCCAGCTCTGGGGGGGAGTGGGGTCTAGTGGTTAGAGCAGGGGTGGCTCTGTGTGTGTGTTTTCATGGCCCAGCCTGGCCTGGGGCTGTGTGTGTGTCTGTGCACACACGCGGGGTCTCACACACACAACCCCCTGCTCTCCAGCTGACGAAACACATGACGGAAAGCGCTGCTGGGGGCCCTGGGCCCGGGCCCAGGCCGGGAATTGCCCAAGCTCACGGCTTCCGGGCTCTGCCTAACCGCACGGCTGTGTTTCCTCTCCCCCCAGAGGTGAGAACCACACGCCAAAGGAAGCGGCAGAGCCCACGTCCGCCCCCCACCCCCACCCCGCACGGAGAGCCCAGGGCAGGGCCTAAACATAAAGAGCCACAGGGGGGCAGAGGAGTGGAAATACCAGCACTGGAAATACACAACTCTTCCCCCACCCCTCACACACACACACCCTGCCTCTAACACACTCCCTGGGCCAAGTTGGGGTAGGGTGACAGGATGTCCCGATTTTATAGGGACAGTCCTGATATTTGGGGCTTTTTCTTATATAGTCACCAATTACCCCCCACCCCCGTCCCAATTTTTCACAGTTGCTCTCTGGTCACCCTAACCTGGGGGCACTGGCTGGCTCAGGGGGGTGGGAATGGGGCACGGGGCCTGTCCCC
>NW_020665258.1:260903-261449 GCF_002925995.2 Terrapene triunguis
CCCCCCCCCCCCATGGTGGTGTCCCTCGATCCCTCACTGTTGCCGGTTCTTGACCTTTCACCCCTTGAATCCTCTCAACAGGGGGTCAAATCTTGACTTACAAATGCCAGCAGTGTTGACCCATGACCCCCTCGACATTGACCTCTGACCTCCCTGGGGGCATCGGCTTGGCATGAACCCTGGGTGTCCATGGTGGCGACGCCCATTGGCGCAGCCAATGTTTGATCCTTCGCCCTGTGGTGTCAATTCCCGCTGCCTTGGCCCTGCTGACCCTCCCCCCCCCGGCGGTGACCCCCAACCCCTCCCCGTGCAGGTGGCCAAGACCAAGCAGAAGATCGAGGAGCAGAAGATGCAGGTGCTGGTGGTGGAGCGGACCCAGCAGATCCAGCTGCAGGAGCAGGAAATCATCCGCAAGGAGCACGAGCTGGAGGCCACGATCAAGAAGCCGGCCGAGGCCGAGCGCTACCGGCTGGAGAAGCTGGCGGAGGCCCAGAGGTATTGTCCCCCCCCCCCCCCCCCCCCCCCCCCCCCCCCCCCCCCCCCCCC
>NW_020665258.1:261549-275288 GCF_002925995.2 Terrapene triunguis
CCCCCCCCCCCCCCCCCCAGCCGCCCTCTCCCCACGCCGCCCTCCAGCCACTCCTGAGACCCAGCTGGGCCGAACGCTTCCGGCCTGGACACCGCCCCGCGACCCCTTCCCAGCTGGGTCTGCGGCCGTACCCTGGCGCCCCGTCCCCGATCCCCCCCGGGGCTCCCTGCCAGCCTCAGCCTGCCTCCCCGCACATGGTGCCCCGCCTCTGATCCCCACCCCCTCACCCAACGCCCCCCCAACACCCTGCCTCTCACCTCCCCATCCCGCGCCCTGCTCCGATCCCCTCCCCCAGTACCCTACCCCCCAGCACCCCTCCCCATCCCATCCAGTGCCCTGCTCCGATCCCCTCCCCCAGCACCCCGCCCCGCGCCCCTCACCTCCCCATCCCGCGCCCCGCTCCGATCCCCCCCCCCTCCCCCCCCCCTCCCCATCCCGTGCCTTGCTCCGATCCCCTCCCCCAGCACCTCCCCCTGCCCCTCACCTCCCCATCCCACGCCCCACTCCGATCCCGTCCCCCAGCACCCTGCCCCACTCCTCACCTCCCCATCCAGTGCCCCGCTCCAATCCCTTCCCCCATCCTGTGCCCCACACAACAAGCCTTATCCACCGCTCCTTCTCCTGAACCCCCTGCTCACCCCTCAGCACCCTCCTTCCCCACAAACCTCTGCTGCCAGCTCCCTGCTCCCAGCCTCTCCGCTCAGCGTCCCCCCCCCCCCCCCCCCCCCCCCCCGCCCCCGTGACCCCGCCCCCCCCCCCCCCCCCCCCGCCCCAGCACCTCATGCAGGCGGAGGCTGAAGCAGAGTCCCTGAGGGTGAGTCTGGCGCTCGCCCCTCCCAGCCTTGCAACGCGGATGGGACCCAGGCGTCCGGGACGGCAGCGTGGGGCTCTCACCCCTGGGGGGGCTGGAGGCCAGGATGGGACCCAGGTGTCCGGGACGGCAGCGCAGGGCTCTCACCCCTAGGGGGGCTGGAGGCTGGGATGGGACCCAGGTGTCCGAGACGGCAGTGGTGGGCAGGGTGCTATCCACCCCCAGCACTGATCACGCCCCCCCCCTCCATGCAGGTGAAGGGGGAGGCGCAGGCGTTCGCCATCGAAGCCAAGGCGCGGGCAGATGCCGAGCAGATGGCCAAGAAGGCGGAGGCGTTCCAGCAGTACCAGGACGCCGCCATGGTCGACATGCTGCTGGAGAAGCTGCCCCAGGTGAGGCCAGGGCGGGGGGAGGGCAGGATCAGCTCCCTGGGAGACCCTACAATAACAAAGCAGCCTAGCCCAAGCCCTCCCGAGAGTCCCTGCAAAAACAACCCGTCCAGCCCTTATGGAAAGCCTTAGCAAAGTGGCTCACCGCCAGCGTTTAAGGTAGACCCTACAATAACAAGCCCCAGCCCTTACAGGAGACCCTACAATAACACCCCAGCCTGCTTGGCCCCCAGCTCTACAATAACAAATCAGTGTGCAGAGCCCCCAGCCCATATGGGAGGCCCCGTGATGATAACCCAGCTCAGCCCCCAGCACTTAAGGCAGACCCTACAATAATGGAGCGGCGTGGCGCCCCTCCCCCCAGGTGGCGGAGGAGATCAGCAAGCCGCTGAGCGCGGTGAAGAAGATCACTATGGTGTCGAGTGGGAGCGAGGGCGTGGGCGCAGCCAAGATGACGGGGGAGGTGCTGGAAATCATGAGCAAACTCCCGGACACTGTGGAGAAACTCACCGGCATCAGCATCTCCCAGGTACTGGCACCAGGGTGCCTGGGTTCTAGCTGAGGGGAGGGGAGTGGGGGCTAGTGGTTAGAGCGGTGCGGGGAGGGGAGAATGGGAGCCAGGTCTCCTGGGTTCTATCCCTGGCTCTGGGAGGGGAATGGGGCCTGGGGGTTAGAGCAGTAGGGGCTGGGAGCCAGAACTCATGGGTTCTCTGGGAGGGGAGTGGGGTCTAGTGGTTGGGGGGGGTGAGCCAGGACTCCTGGGTTCTCTCTCCATCTCCGGGAGTGGAGTGGGGTCTAGTGGTTAGAGCGCGGGGCGGGTTGGGAGCCAGGACTCCTGGGTTCTACCTCTGGCTCTGGACAGGGAGTGGGGGCTGGGGGGAGGGACTGGGAGCCAGGACTCCTGGGTTCTCTCCCTGACTCCCTTCCCCCATTGCTAGGGGGTCCAGAGGCGTCCGTGACTCTGTTCTGCGATCAGGGTTCCTGGGAGCGACATGCTGACGCTGCTCCCCCTGTCGGTTTTGCCTCCTGCTCACAGATGAGTCAGAAGAAGCCGGGGCGAATGTCTTAGTCGCTGGAAGTCAGGGGGGCTCTGCACCGAGCCGCGCATGTCCCTGAGCCCCCCCCCCCCATTCTCCTTGCTGTGTGTGCATCTCAGGCCCCCCCTCATGCTGGCTGCCCCCGAGGGGGGGATGTGCAGGGCACCAGCCACTGAGCCCCGTGGGTCAATGCCACCTCCTGTGTACCCTCGCCAGCCCCCCAACCTCTCCCCCTCCCTGAAGAGCTGGGGGGGGTTGCTTCCCACACCACCCTAACCTCGCCTGGACCTTGTATTCCTGGGGGATCAGCCCCACAGACCCACCCCCTCGCTCCGTCATCTCTTCACATCCAAGATCATCCTGAAGGAGATGCTCCATCACCTCCAGCTCTGGAACGGCGGGCGCCATGTCTTTATTGTCATTCAGGAGGTGCAGATTTGAAGTCTGTTTTCTCAAGAGCCGCAGAGTGAGAAACAAACCCTTTATACTGCAGGAAAGCTTGGGATTTCCTCTTTTCAATGCCACCAACCTCTTAATTCTACTCCTAATGCAGCCTGAGATATCTCACCTTAAAGCCCCAGCGTTTTCAGAACCCTCGGGCTTCCTTTTCCCTTGCACCAGCCCGGATTTAGCAGCTCATCTCTCTCTTTTGGCTAAAACCACAAGTAAAAGTCAGATACCGGCTGAAAGCCGACAGCCCCAGCTTCGAAACAACACCTGCCGCACATCTCTACCGTGCGGCGTTGGTAAGATATCAGCTGCTGAAGCCGGGTCGGAGAAGCAAGCCAAGAAGGTAATCGGACTGATGTGAAATGTCAGGTCGGCCGGTTGGCGGCTGCCGGGAGCTCTGGAGTTTGGTATTTCATGGCCAGCCAGGGCTGTAAATGCTTTAGCTGCTCCTCCGTAGCACCAGCCCCAGGCGTGGGTCAGGAAAAGACAGGAGTGAACCCCTTTTGGGGAGGGGATGGGGCATAGCCCCCAGGATCCAGCATTCGCGGCGCCTCTGGATGGGGGGTAGACACGGGGGGAGGAGAGTTGGGGTGGGATGCAGCTGTAGGTATCTCATTGCCACTAAGGGGCACAGGATGAAAGGGGGCAGAGGGGATTTCAAGCCAGTGCCCCCTTTCGCCTCCGCTGCCGAAACTGATTTTCACTCACTCACTGTGACCAAAGTAAACTCTTCCGCACCCCCCCCCCCCCCCCCCCCACCAGCTGTGCCTTCTGCCCCCCCCCCCCCCCCCGCTGGGCCAACTTGGCTGGAATGGCAGGTTAGGAGCCAGGGCCCCCTAGAGGAGAAAGGCGGCCAGGCCCCTGCCTCCCTCCCCACCCCAGGGCTGGATCACTGCCAGCACCCCCTAGAGGGGAAAGGCCCTGTGCCCCATCCCCTTTAGCCAGCCACTGCTCTGTGGCTGGTGCCCCCTAGAGGGGGAAAAGCTTCATATCTGTACACAGACCCCCAGCTGCTATACCCCCCTCCACCACTAGGGGTCCCCGTCTCACATTTCCACCTCCTACAATGTCTCTCCCCCCTGCCAGACCCAGGGCAGAAGGGGGCCCGATCCCCCCTTGCCCTGCGGCTGTGCCCAGGAAGGGGTTGGGGGGGTCCTGGAAGCTGGGCCAGGGCCCCTGTGCCCCCTCCCCTCTCTGTGTGTCCATCCTGTGCCCCGAATGTGACGGGTGCATGAAGGTGCCTTCTCTGCCCCCCTGATTGTAAGTGAGCCTGTGTATGTGTCACCCCCTGTGCTGGTACTTGTACCCCCAGACCATTAAACGCCCCAGTGTGTGAACGGCCCCGTTCTCCTGGCTCCTCATTCGCTTGGGGGGTTGGGGACAGAAAGCTGGAGATTCAACCTGTTAAAGCCTGAACAAACCCGGCTGAATGATTTGGGGGGAGAGAGACCGTCTGCCCCAGCTCCTCCCTCCTGACCCACGGCCCCCTTGTTTAACCTGGGCGGGGGAGGAAGTGGAGGGAAAGGAAACAATGGGGGGGTGGGAGAAAAGGCAGAGGTGAGGCGATGGAAATGGATGGGGGGGCATATTTCCTCTCCCGCCTGCTGCTTCCCTGCCACGTGGCACAGCTGACCCCCCCCCCCGCCCCCAGCAATGAGCTCATCCCCTGGCCACGTCCCCTGCAGCACTTCCCTGCCCCACAGCTGCTGCATGGTGGGAGTGAGGGGCACTGGCAGTGCTTGGGGGGGGGGGGGGGGAGGGGAACCCAGGGCTGGGGGTAAGGCAGCTGGGTAGCAGGAGCTGGTGGGGGGAACCCACAGGGCTAGGCTAGCAGGGGGTCAGGAGTGAGGGGCACCAGTGCTGTAGGGCAGGAAGAGAACCCCACGGCTGGGCTAGCAGGGGCTGCACATCAGGAATGAGGGGCACCAGCAGAGCTGGGGAGAGGGGAGCTCAGGGCTGGGGGTGAGGGGAGCAAGACTCAGGGGCAGTGGCTGTGATTTGGGGCAGTTTTCCTGACACCTAAAGCTACTGTGCTGAGGGGCACAGGGGCTCCTCCGTCTGCGGTCACGTCCCCCCTGCCCACACAAAGCGCTAGGACACAGTCAGGAAAATTTAAAAAAAATTGGTTTATTCTTTCGCAGAACGTCGTCTTTTCAATATGAAAAAAGCAGTTAAAAAAAACCAAGAGAAAGATAGAGAAGGCGAGAGGAAAAAAAAAAGATACCAAGCTGATAAGACAGAGCCAGACAGGACAGAGTTGAGCTGAAGCCAGACCGGGTGGGACCTCCAGCTGTATTGTCACCTGCCAGCTGGAACCCACATCCGTGGGGGTCTCTTTCTCCCCCCCCCCCCCCAACTCTCTTCCCCTTTAATTCCTCCAGGGCTGAGTTGTCTCCCTTCAGCTGGTGGGAGCTGGGGGTTGATTCCCGGTGGCAGGACCTTGGGGTACAACTGAGCCCCAGAGAACATGGGCATGGGGACAATCTACATTCACAGCCTCTCCCCTCCCCAGCTACAGGTCTGCACCCCCTCCCGCCCCAGCTCTCACCCCCTCCCTGCAGTCCATTGACTGCAATGTAACCAGCTTTCAGGGCCTCTCTCACTTTGCTTCCAGCAGGACCATCCCCCAACCTGGAGAAGAAATGAGAGTCAGGTGGGATAGGGCATGAGGGGCCCTAGACTGAGATTTTCCTTTCTGCCGCATGGCTTGCACTGACCCTTTCCCCAAAGCTGCTGAGATGGTAGAGACCAGCTCCCTGAACCATGGCTCTGTGGCTTGGTGCCCTTTCATCCCTGGAGAACATGGCTCAGTTGACTTATCTAGGGCACCGGGGGAGATGGATGGTATGGGGGTCCCCTGATCTGGGGCCAAATTGATACAAGGAAGAGAATCTTCCCCCCCCCCCATAAAATCTGTGGGCCAAATCCTCAGCATAGGGGCAGGAATGGAAATGAAAAGGGGAGGGATGCCCCCGCCTGGAAAAGCTGGGGGCTGACCCCCCAACAGAAAGCATATTAACTAGGGGAAGCCAGGGACGCACCCTTTGAGGGTGTGGGCAGGCCAGGCAGCTCCAGAACTTAGATCCACACACCTGGTGGGTGGGACCTTCAAATGGGACACATTGAGCAGGGTCGTATAGAGACAGGTTTAGGGGGGTTTTGTCCCAGGGCTCCAGCATCTCCTACAGCTTTGCAAACATGCTCACGTCCAGCCAGGAGGGGGAAGGAGTTCCTTGACCGAGCAGCTCTCACCCAAGTAGCAGACCCATAAATCTAACCCTGGGGGTCCTGGAGTCCCCCTCCCCCAGCAGGGGGGGCAGGACTCCTGGGTTCTGTCCCTTCTCCCCTCCACTAGACTCTCCTCCCCCAAGTCCCACTGCATTCAGCCACAAGCTCATTCTCCTTGAGGAGGAAGGCGCAGCAGAGGGACTTGCTAACAGCAAAAGCAAATTGAATCTCCTTCCCCTAAGTAGGGCCAGATGTTTCTGCTAGGCCTGCTCTGCTTCTCACCTTCCTCCTCAGCTGTTGGTGTGATCTAATTGCCCGCAAGGTCTAACCAGTTCAGGGCCACCTCTTCCTACCTTCTGCTCAGTCTAAGAAGCAATCAACTAGACTTCCTCAGGTCCAGACCTGCCTCACATCCCCCACCTTCTCCAGTGGTGGGGGAGCTCCCACAAACCAACCTATGTTGTTCCTGCTAATCCACTTCACAGCTCCCACCTCTACTGGTTTTGCTACAAGAGTTTGACACCTGCCAGATGCTACCTACAGGATGACAGCTACATGCGAGAAGCTCCATCAATAAAGGCCAGAGCAGGAAGAAGTCAGCTCTCTCTCACAACCTGGCTCCAGGTTGCTAGGCCACTGGGCCAAAGAAGGGACAACCTATCAACCCTGCTTTGGGAACTTTAATCTTGCACATCCCTTGGTTACACTTCAGATCTTAGACAATCCAACCGAGCCCTCTGTTATCCCCACACTCCATCTTCTCCCATCCCTGAAGAACACCTCAGCGAGATGAGCATGGGCTGAGAAGAATCAGCAAAATTTAAACTCCCTCTTTGAGAGAGAGCAGAGGAGAGATGCCATTGGATGTAGACAGTTACAGAGAAAGGGGATCTGACTTTTATTGGAGACAGAACCTCACAATAACTTAGTGCTGGGGAAGAAGAGAAGACAGATGAGGGGCGGAGAGAGACGGCAGAAGTGGCATCTCTCGCTCCGATGCCCAAGCTGATGTTTACATGGGAGATCACAGAACCGGCGTAAGCTCAGCCCTGGAGGAACCTGGATGGAGAAGACAGTTGAGAAGGAAGAAAGAAAGAAAGAAAGAAAATTGGAACATGATGCGATGTGGGTGTTTGTTTTTTTTAAAAAAAAAATTAATTTGTGCGGGCGCGTTTATGGTGGCGGGTGAAGCTTCAAGCTTCTTCTTCAGCCTCTTCCCCGAAGTCCTCTTCCTCCTCGGCCGTGGCGTCCTGGTACTGCTGGTACTCAGACACCAAGTCGTTCATGTTGCTCTCCGCCTCGGTGAACTCCATCTCGTCCATGCCCTCGCCCGTGTACCAGTGGAGGAAAGCCTTGCGGCGGAACATGGCGGTGAACTGCTCTGAGATGCGCTTGAAGAGCTCCTGGATGGCCGTGCTGTTGCCGATGAAAGTGACGGCCATCTTGAGCCCGCGGGGTGGGATGTCGCACACGGCCGTCTTGACGTTGTTGGGGATCCACTCCACGAAGTAGCTGCTGTTCTTGTTCTGCACGTTCAGCATCTGCTCGTCCACCTCCTTCATGGACATGCGGCCGCGGAAGACGGCTGCCACGGTCAGGTAGCGCCCGTGGCGGGGGTCACAGGCCGCCATCATGTTCTTAGCGTCGAAGACCTGTTGGGTCAGCTCCGGCACGGTCAAGGCCCGGTACTGCTGGCTGCCGCGGCTGGTCAAGGGGGCAAAGCCAGGCATGAAGAAGTGGAGACGAGGGAAGGGCACCATGTTGACGGCCAGCTTGCGGAGATCAGCGTTGAGCTGCCCAGGGAAACGGAGGCAGGTGGTGACGCCGCTCATGGTGGCCGAGACCAGGTGGTTGAGGTCGCCGTAGGTGGGGGTGGTCAGCTTGAGGGTGCGGAAGCAGATGTCGTACAGGGCCTCGTTGTCGATGCAGTAGGTCTCGTCCGTGTTCTCCACCAGCTGGTGGACAGACAGGGTAGCGTTGTAAGGCTCCACCACCGTGTCTGAGACCTTGGGCGACGGCACCACGCTGAAGGTGTTCATGATGCGGTCGGGGTACTCCTCCCGGATCTTGCTGATCAGCAGCGTGCCCATGCCCGAGCCGGTGCCGCCACCCAGAGAGTGGGTCAGCTGGAAGCCCTGCAGGCAGTCACAGCTCTCTGCCTCCTTCCTCACCACGTCCAGCACAGAGTCCACCAGCTCGGCCCCCTCTGTGTAGTGCCCCTTGGCCCAGTTGTTACCAGCTCCGCTCTGGCCTGTGGGGGTGGGGTGGAGGGGAAGAAGCCACAAGCATTGGGCTAAGGCACTGGGGAACCAGCTGTTCCTTGGCCAGCCATGCCCCCAAATTACCTCCAATGGAGTCCCCTGGGGGACACGTGCCAATTCCCCCAATGGTCTAAGAGGAACATCAGGTCCTCTGTTGAGTTAGGCTCACAGATATTTGGGGGAGGGAGGAGGGGAGAAAGATGCCACGTTACTATGGCATTTAAGTGGCCTCCAATTGTTAGAGGAGGGGAACCTAACAGGCCACCGCTCTGCGAATGTGGCCACGGCTGAGGGACGCACCTCTAGCTCCAAACAGTCAACTGAAGTCAGCTGGGTCCCCCCGCACATGCCCCACCCCCCCAGATCAGACAAGGCCCATCTCAAAGTCATAACCCGCTGGCCACTCCAAAATTTAGGGGGGGGACTGTCTGCAGGTTGCTACTAGGCCCAATCTGGACTCAGTTGAGTAGACGAAGCCTAGAAACTCTGGTTCAGACTCTAGACGCGACCCCACTTTTGTTGCTGCACATGGGCCAAGATCGGGGGTCTCAACCACTGGTGCCATGGTTGACGCAACCCAACCCAAGTGGCTGCTGGGTAATTCACAGTCACACACAGCCAACCCCAGGGCCCCAGCAGACACGGCACGGAGGGACAATGGGAATCTTACCGAAGACGAAGTTGTCTGGTCGAAAGATCTGGCCGAAGGGACCGGAACGGACAGAGTCCATGGTGCCTGGTTCCAAATCGACCAAGATGGCGCGAGGGACATATTTACCACCTAGAGGGGGAGCGAGAAGAGTCTCAGCAGGGACGGGTCAATCAAACCAAGAGGCAGCAGGACGGTCTTAGGGGGCCTGGGTTATCCAGGAAGAGGAATTTGGGGTTGATTCAAAGCCATGAGTGCAGAGGGATCCCCGCAGCCATTAGATGCTAATGCACTGAAACGGTTTGGTCTCAGCCATGTAGGAAGAAAGGGGGGGGGCCTAGCCTTTGGGGCATCTAGAAGGGGGGTGCCCTCGATCAGACCAACCCACACACGGCATGGGGAGTGGAACAGCCTGGACCAGGACCAAGCCACAGAGTATTTGTGGGGAAGGATCCCTGGACTCTCCCATTCCCTGCATATAGGGTAGGGGGACTGGCTCAAACCATGGGAACACGTAGGGGGGACCAGACCAAACCATGTATATTTATAGGGGGAGCACTCAGACCACCCCAATCTCCACATACCAAACCATGGGTGTTTGTGGGGGGAATCTCGGACCAGCCAATGCTCCCTAGGTAAAGGGGTGTCATGTGCCCCACCCAGCAGTACCTGTGGCCTCGTTGTAATAGACGCTGATGCGGTCGAGCTGCAGGTCGCTGTCGCCGTGGTAGGTGCCGGTGGGGTCGATGCCATGTTCGTCACTGATCACCTCCCAGAACTAGGGGCGACAGCAAGGGGGGGGTGTCATTGGGACGGCTGCCTCCCCCCACTCCTGTAACAGCCATCCCTCCCCTGAGGGGACACTGCTCTTCTCTGGGGGGGAACTCAGCTAGCGCGGCAGCTGCCAGCCCAATGGGGGCTACCCCACATCTAAGCCCCACCTGGCACAGCCCCCATTAGCTCTGCCGTCCCCGGCATACAACGGGCACATGATGGTGCCACGCCCACCATGCGCAGCCAGCCAGAGCCAGCAGCGCCCCCTACAGGTGATCACAGCCTGGTCCAGAAACAGGGGCTTCCCCTAGGACTGCACATCCCCCCCCCTCCCCCCCGCCAGCCATGTGGGGGAAGCAACACACCACACAGGCCAGACTGCCCCCTAGTGGCAGAGGGACCCCATGAAAGTTTGAGGTGCTGCTCTGACCCCCGGGAGGGGGGGTATTATGAGGTCCTCTCCCCCCTCTGTGCCCATCCCTAGGTTGGGGTGAGAAGAGACCCCTTGAGCATGGGGGGAGGGGGAAAATCAGGGTAGGGTCCATCCCCCCCGCACCAAAGCTAGTCCTACCCCAGCCATATCTCTGGTGCTCTGGTGTCCCCAGCGCTGGGGAGGTTGGGACACGCGGGGGTGGGAGGAGAGGCAGGCACTGGTGTGCATATGCAAGGAACCTGTCCCCCTGCCCCTCCCCCCCAGGACACAGCCCTCTCGCCCCACCCCCACCGGGGCTTGTGGTAAAGTAAATCCCCCAGGGTCACCCTCTGACCAGCAGCGGCCTCCCGGTTGGGCTGCTTTACCCTTTGTCCAGGGGTGAGAGAAACCCCAGCAGTCCCTGTCCCTCCCCACGCTCAGCTGTGGTCTCAGCTCCCACAGGGCTCTGCTCTGCCTTGCCAGGGAAGGTGGGCCGGGCACTCGTCCCCTCGGTCCCAGCTCCGGGGAAGTGACGCCTGAGCCAGCGCAACGCCCCCCCCCCCCACCGCCCTGGGCTCCTCAGCCAGGGCTGCTCAACGCCAGCAGCAGCAGCCACAGCTCTGCCCCGCCAGGAAGCGATGGCCAAACCCAGCCACGCAGGGAACAATTGCTACTGCTTTAAGATTTCCTCTGCCGCCCGAAGTGCTCCCTGGCCACGTGCCTGCCCTAGAACCCTGCAGCATTCAGCCGTGGCAGGGATGACAGTGCTGGTGGCTGCGGTGGGATTGGTTGCCCCCTCCCCCCACCCCCACTGAGCTCTACCCCATTACACGCCCCTCCCCCAGCCCCAATGCAAATCCAGCTTCCCGCCTCTGAGCAGAGCAAAGAGCAGATGGCGCCCGGCTGAGCCTAAGAGACGATTCCCCACCCCCGCTTGCTGCAGGCTGGCGGCTTCAGCTCTGTTCAGCCACTTCTCAGCCACAGCAGGTGTCAGCGCTCCTGGGCTCGGGGAGGGAAGG
Source organism: Terrapene triunguis (assembly GCF_002925995.2). NCBI lineage: Eukaryota > Metazoa > Chordata > Testudines > Emydidae > Terrapene > Terrapene triunguis. The sequence goes on from NW_020665258.1 coordinate 272,580, forward strand.
GGTCTAGTAGGTTAGATCGGGGGGGGGGGGGGGGGGGGGGGGGCCGGGCACCCGGGTTCTATGCCTGGGCTCGGGGAGGGAAGGGGGGGGTCTAGTGGGTTAGAGCAGGGGGGGCGCAGAGGGAGGTGGGGTCACTGACTTCTGTCCCCAGTCGAGCCTACCCCCACCCCCAAGCCTGCTTGGGACAAAGCAGTGTGTCAGAGCATCTGTCACAGATAACATCTGTTTTCCACCCCAGCCCCCACCACCCCACCCACAACACAAGGGCCGCCAAGCTGACCCCTTCAACATCCCAGGCATTTTTGGCACCATGGGTCACTGCATCAGGAAATCCACCCCCAGTCCCAGCATAGATCAGTGAGGAAGGTGGCAGCCAAATTGCACTGATCTCAGCAACTCTGGTGTCAACCTGGAGTGGATCTGGATTTACAACCAGGGTCACTGAGGTTGCGTCTACACTGCATTGTAAACCCGGGGCTGCGGGAGCCCAGGCTTGTGGACTCGGTCATGCTTCAGCATCCTCACTGCATGGTAAACCTGGGCTTACCATGGCTGGGGGCTCACAGCCGTGCTAACACGTCCACGCTGCACAGACCTGACTCGGGGCTGCGGCTTGGACCGCGTCCACACTGCAGAAAGACATGACTTGGACTAGAGCCGCAGCTGGACTGGGGCTCTGAGCCGCCCCCTAGCAGGGTCCTAGGTTCTGAGTGCTGGCTGACCCGGGTCAGAGTGATTTGCGTGTGGACGGCAGGGGGACTTGGGCCCTGTCAGAGCCCAGCTTTAATACGCAGTGTAGCCAGACCCCGAGTCAGCGGATTCAGGGCTGGATTCTGATCTCAGGGACCCTAGTGCAAATGCAGAGTGATTCCAGATGGAGAAACTGAATGGCTCGAACAGGCGCCAGGAAGGCTCTTTGGGAGGGGCAGAAAAATCTGCTTTACATTTGCCCAAACATCCCCGGCACGGCCCAGCGCCCGACCTCCTCGCTTCAGAACCACTGACACAGCTGCTGCAATACAAACCGATTATTTTGGGGGTCATGATCTTCTGACAGAGCAGCCAGCTCTGGGTCTCACTGCAAGAATTTGCTGGGCTGGGTGTCATTAGAGCCTCACCCACCCACCCTGGCACGGCAGAGACGCCAGTTTTAAAGCATGAGCGGGGGGGGGGGGTTGGATCTCCATATACGGGATCTAGGCAGATCGGTGCCCCCCCCCCCAGAGCACCCCTGTGATATATCGCCTGGCTGTGGGGCTGGCACCCATTTGCCAGCCACACCGAGCGCAGAATAAAGCCTGGCAAACCTGGTCAGGCAGAGGTGAGGCTGGGTGGGGCTTGGGATGAGGCATGTGATGCAGGAGGGGAAATATCCCTACAGTAAAAAAAAAAAAAAATTCAGGGCCTCTTAAGCAACCCAGATGCTTCCACCGAAGCAATAAAACCTGATGGGTCCATTTAGCAGGGATGCTCCTGGCTCTGCCCGGGCTAAAATAAAGTCTCTTTGTCCACCCATCCACCCCACCAGGTGGAGAAACCCAGCGCCTGATCCAGCCAACTGCTGGGGGGGGAGGGGGGGTGGATTTTGCAGCCATCCAGCTGCAAACAGGCCCTTCTTTAGGCACAAAAAGTCCCTCAGTGTCTAGCGCCAGCAGCCGCCTGGAAACCCCCCCACCCAGCTGTGCAAAGGCGGCCATTACAGGCACAAAGGATGTGGTGTGTGTCTCAGCTTAAACTGGAGATCCGATTTGACTCCGGAGTGGCGGGGCGTTGCGGGACGGATGGGAAGGGATCGGGCTGGGCACGGATCGCGGAGAGCTCTAGGAGGTGGAGGAATCAAGCCAGCCCTTCAGCCAGCCATGTGGGGCCCGGCAGACAAAGAGGTGGGGAAGATGGTGGGTGGGGAGGGAAAAGGAGGAGGGGGATGGGCGGTTTGGCGCCAGAAGTAACATTCTTTATTTGCTACTGAAACAAGATTTTTTCTCTCCCCGCCATTGCAACATTTTACGGTCCCTTTTTTCACCCCAACGGCAACACTGTAATTGAAAGTTTGCAAGGGGATCGAGGAGAGGAAAAAGGCCTCACTCCGGATCTAGCAAGCAGGGGGGGTCGCCCCCCCCACCCCGGTGCTAAAACCCATTACACACTGGGTAGGGTGACCCCGGAGAGCAAGTGTGAAATTTTCGGAGGGGGAAAGCCTATATAAGGCAAAGCCCCTAACACTGGAGAACAATACCCCCTTCTACGGAGTAACGGAAGAGAAATGGTGGTGGTGGTGGGGTGATTTTGCCGCTAGCTAACACAAGATCTGGAGGGGGGGGTTCATTCTTCTCCCCCCCCCCCCCAGCAGTAAGGGGAGGAAAATGGCCCCTTTCACCGCATCTCTCACCCCTGGCGGCAGACAATGGAGATCAAAGGGCGGGGTTGAAACGAACCAGCAGAGAAAGAGGACGTGAAATTAACCAGCAGCAGAGAGGTGGGCGGGGGAAGAGACACTAGGTTAATCCCCAGCCGAACCGGAGCGGGGGGGGGGGCCTCTGCCAGGGGAATCCGGCCCCGATCCCCAGCGGAACCAAAGCCAGATCCTGGCAGCGCCAGACCCCCCCGCCACAAACCCGGCCTCTCTCCTGCCAGCAACAGGCGGGTTGGGGTTTGGCGCTAAAAGATGGTACCGCGCCGCTTGAAAGCGCGTAGCGGGCGGGGGGGGGG
>NW_020665258.1:275388-282535 GCF_002925995.2 Terrapene triunguis
GCCTTTATTGTAACTGCCAAAATCAAGCCGCCTCCACCAAACTCGTCCTGCAAGAGGAATAGCTACTGCCCCTCCCCCCGCCTCCCCAAAAAATCTGGGGCGGAGGCATTTTTTCCTCCTTCAGGAGATCCCGTATTTTAAACCCTTTTCCTCCCTCACCCCCCCTCCGCCCAAATATTCTGGGATCCCTTCCCCCCCCCCCCCGCTCATGGAGCCCCATTAATTTGAGGCTCCTCACTCACCTTGGCACCGATTTGGTTGCCGCACTGACCAGCCTGGATGTGGACGATTTCCCTCATTTTGCCTCCCTTTGGTCTAGCCTGATCCTGCGCCCTTTGAAGAATAGAACGCTGGGGAGCTCAAGGTTCTCTCCGCCGAACGCGCCGGGAGCGAACGTTCCAAGCGGCCGAAAAAGCGACAGCGAGAAGGGCTGGGGCTGATATAGACAAAGCTTTTATAAGCTGGAGGGCGGCCAGCCCGATGATTGGCCCGCTGGGCTCACGAGCGCGGAGCCGATTGGACAGGAGAGGCGCGGACACGTAGTGTGTGGGGGGGAGTAGGGTGTGGGCCCGAGCGCAAGGGCCGCTGGGAGTTGTAGTCTCCTTTTGTTGTACAGTTTTTAAAGTGGGATTGCGGAAAAAAATGGGTGTGACAGGGGAAGAGGGAGAATCAGGCTGGGAGACAGGCCTAATTCTTTCTTCCGCACATCTCCTCCCACGTCTACACGGCATGAGGTGCACCGCAAAGCCCGAGAAAGGACGAACAGGGAGGGAGGGCGAGGAGAGGGGAGAACAGAGTGAAAGAATAAGGAAAGAAGGAATGGGAGAAAAAGGAAAGAAGGAACGAAAAAGAGAGGCAGAAAGACTGAATGAAAAAGAGAGAAAAGAACAAGTGTAAAGAGAGGAAGGAATAAAACAACTAAAAACAGAAAAAAAGAAAGAATGGGTGAGACAAAGAAAAGGAAGGAGAAAAAAGAATGGGAAGGGGAAGAAAAGAAAGAACGAATGAGGAAAGAAAAAGAGGCATGAAAAGGACTGAATGCATAAGAAAGAATGAATGAAAAAGAGCAAATAGAATGAAAAAAAGGGAGAAAGAATGAATGTAAAAAAGAGAGGAAAAAACAAGCAAAAACAGAAAGACTGACTGGGAGGAAAGAAAAAGGACAAAAAAAGACAATGCAGAGGAGAGAGCGAGAGGAAAGCGAACGGGGCAGGGGGAGGAAAAGGGACAGACTGGCTGAGCCAGCAGGAGCCAGGCAGCCTCCACCCAGCCAGCCCGGGGCCCACCCTTCTCTCCTCGCTGGCGGGAGGCCATGGCTGCCTTAGCCAGGGGCCTGGGCAGGCGCCCGTCTGGCCTCATCCTGCCCCATGGAGCAGCCTTGAGGGCGCATCCCCTGGTGGGGGTTTGGAACCAGGTTCTTGCCTCTCTAGTGGGGTAGAGCAGGGGGGCTGGGAGCCAGGACTCCTGGGTTCTCTCCCTGGCTCTGGGTGGAGAGCGGGGTCTGGTGGTTAGAGCAGGGGGGGCTGGGAGCCCGGACTCCTGAGCTCTCTCCCTGGCTCTGGGTGGAGAGCAGGGTCTGGTGGTTAGAGCAGGGGGGGCTGGGAGTCAGGAGTCCTGGGCAGGCTGGGCCAGTTCTTGGGCCATGTGCTCTATGGAAATTGAGACACACACACAACCCCCCTGTGCCACTGCCAACCCCCCAGCCCATTACTACACCCTCCCCTTCCCAGGATCCTCAGCCCTTGAGGGAGCCCCGAACCCCCGATTATCCTGACTCCCCCTTCCCACTCCTTACCTTACCCTGCCCAGCTGACCAGCCTCCTTGTGTGACGGGTCCATCCCGCTTCCCAGCCGCTCCCCAGCACCATTTCAGGGGAGGACGTTGCACCAATTCAGATATTTCGGGGGGGGGGCGCAAATTCCAGTCCCTGCCCCCCTCCTGGCAGGCACCCTCGTCCGTCCCTGGACCCTGGGTCTCCCTCAGTCCCTCTCCCTCCCATACCCAGAGCTCATGCGGGTGTGACCCAGCAGCAAGTTCTTGCTGGACTCCTCCGCACTCAGGAACAAGGTCCCCGTGCACCAGGTCCCGATGTGAGGGTGGCCAGGGCAGATCCGAGATGCGGTGCCAAGCACCACTCACTGCATTCTGTCTGGGCAGAGGGGCGGCCAGGCCAGATGTGAGTGGCGCTGCCACCACGTAGCTGGGGCAAAGCTGTGCGCTGCTCTGGGCACAGCCGTACCGAGCTGGGACGGGGCTTTGAGCGAGTGGTAGAATCCGGGGCAGCCTCTGCCTGGCCTGCGGAAGGCACAGTGGGAGGTGGGTACCGGCTGCCCTGCACCCCCAGCCGCCCAGGGTTCAGAGGACCCTTGAGACACTGGCCCTGTGCCAGTGAATTGAGTGCAGGGTCGTGAATCCGGGCCTGCTCCTGGGTTCTGTCCCCAGCTCTGGGAGGGGAGTGTGGGCCAGTGGTTAGAGCAGGGGGGCTGGGAACCAGGACTCCTGGGTTCTGTCCCCAGCTGTGGGAGGGGACTGGGATCCAGAGGGGAGTGGCACCTCCTAAAGGGGAAAGGCCCCATGTCCCATTTCTTGTCCCCCCAGCCATCCAGTCCCTGCCCTGGGGCCAGATGGGAGCTGGCGCCCCCTAGAGGTAACATCCTCCCTAATGCTTCAGTAACCTTGTCAAGCGCATACCTGCCCCAGCTCCTAGCAGGACACTGAGGCCCCCAGAAGCTGCTGCGTTGCCCCCTCCCTCAGCAGTGCGCTGAGCCACTGGTTCCTTCCCCCTCCTCACTCCCTGCCCCAAAGTTGTGAGGAGGGGCTGAGAAAATCCTCACCTACAGCTGGGCACCTCTGTTCCAGCCAGGATCCCTGCTGGCATTAGCTGGCGGGGAAGGGCGGGGAGGACCTGGCCATGGGGAGCGGGCAGCCCACTGACCTGTGACCTCGAAGTTCAAACTCTGGGAATCTGGGAGCTGCAAGGAATGGGGGAGAAAGAAATGGAGGAGACACCGACTCCCCTCCCAGAGCCAGGGAGAGAACCCAGGAGTCCTGGCTCCCATCCCATCCCGCTCTAACCCACTAGACCCCACTCCCCTCCCAGAGCCAGGGAGAGAACCCAGGAATCCTGGCTCCCAGCCTCCCCCCGCTCTAACCACATGCAATGATAGGATCTTAACCCACTGAACAGGGCCTGTGTGTGGATCGGCAGAAGTTGCCCGAGTCATTGATCTGGGGGCAGCCCAGGCTCCACCCACGGGAAACTCTTTACACAGCATTGGCGCGACTGCTGCTAGAACACCGTGTCCCGCTCCAACGTCCAGCGTTTGAGGAGGAGGTGGAAATACCAGTGCGAGAACTAGGAGGGCCCCAAAAATGAGCCAAAAATGAGCCAGGGCAGGGTAAGAAGCTTTAAGGAGCTCGGCCTATTCAGCTGAACAAAGCGAAGGTTGAGAGGCGGCTGGATCCTAGACGGGAGCCTTTCAACCTTGCTGACCAAGGCCTCACAAGCTCAGATGGCTGGAAGTTGAGGCTGGACAAATTCAACCTTGAAATCAGAGGTGTTTTCCTAACTCTGAAGGGTGATGCTGTTGTACTTAAAGTACTGCACAGGATCTTTTCAGGGGGAATAAGGCAAAGCGCCACATTTATTGGTAATACATGCATCAATCAACACTGTATCATATGCATATGATAGTAGATAATGTTTTCACCCCTCAGCTCAAATACACTCACATACACACACACAAGCACACTCCATCTTGTTGTTGTTACCAATTAGTTGCTCTTCATAACTTCACTGGCCAGGTGAGTTAGATGGGGGAGGGGTGGAGCCGGGCTTCTGCCGATCCGGATTGATGCTCCGATGTTGACAAGACGAGACCCGGGGTCCTCTGCAAGACACCTCACGTTTATAGCAGCTTCCCTCTCATGCAAACCTGTACCAGATTCAAAATCTAGATCTGTGTCCATTGGTCCTTTGTGCTGCTTCTTTCTGGGTGTTGTCCCAATGCTGTTCAAAGAGGGTGTTTTCAAAAGAAGGTGCTCGCTTCTAACCCCCAAGGCCGTCAATATGTCTGCTCTTCTTCAGTGAGCACACTTGACAAATTTTATTTTTCTTGGGTCTGGCTTCCATCCCCTCTTCAACTGTTGCAGCTGTCTGGAGGTGCTTGCCCTCCACTCTTTACTCATTCACACCTCCTTCATTCAACAGGGCAATTGATTAAAAGGTGGGGGGGGGGGATCTTATTCTACTCCTAGCAAAAAGACATTTTTGTTAACATTATACCAAGGCTCAATACAAATAAGGATCTGATACAAAGTTGTATGAAAATAGGGGCATAATACAAAGTCATATGAAAGTTATGTGAAGATGCTTAATGCAGAGATTTATCTACATTGTAACTTCGGACCAGCGTGCCAGGGCAGTGGTGTGCGCCCCATGGCCGGGAGTCGTTCCGACGTGGTTAGATCTCTGCCCGAGATACAGCTGCTGGAAGAAATTCGCTGGCCTGTGTGCCTGCGTGTAAGTGAGCAGGATGGTCGTGGCAGGCCCTTCTGGCCTAGCAGGTGTGAGTCTACGAATCTCCCTGTCTGTCCCTGTGCTTCAGGGGCCTTGGGGAGAAGAGAATCACCAGCACTGTGCAGAGCGTGGGCCTGGCCCTTGCAGCTCTGCATGAAGACAATGCGTAAAATCCAATCTCATGCTTCACGGTTTCCGCCACCTGGGGTCAGGAAGGAATAGTTTTTCCCATTGCTCAGAAGGCCAGGTGTATCCTCTTTGGAGTTTTTTTCCTCCTCTGCATCTCACTGCACCACCGAACAGGGTGAGACGATGAGACCTGTCCCAAGCGTCAGAGATCGGCCATGGCTGGAGACGGGACACCAGATGGTATGACCCAGTGCTCTGAGACGGCACGAGAATTGTCTCTCTTGCTGCCTGGCTGGTGTGTCTTGCTCCTAGGTAGGCATCCCACAGGCCTCTGCATGTCACAGGAGTAGGGTCACCCCAGAGCCAGCGAATTGCCTGCCTTGGGACCGGATCGGAACCAACGCCCCCTAGACAGGAAAGGTCCCATGTCCCATTCCCCTGAAGCAATCAGCCTGTGCATCCATCGGCATGGATCCTTTCCCATCCACCCCCTCCTGGTTATGACAGGCCTAGGAGCACAGCTTAGAATCAGAGCAGGCTGCGGGTGTCACACAACAGTGTCCTGGCTCGCAGGGGCGGGGAAAGGGATGCCTTTCCGTTGAGACAGGGTTGGGCCTGACATCTAGTGGTGAGATGGCAGGACTGCAACCCTGTGCCTTTCTGTCTTGGCACGGATGGGGTTGGATGTTTTTCCAGGACCGGTTCCCACCCTGGAGATGCTGTGACTGGCTGGAAACGCCGTAGCGACAGGCATGGAAACATCAGGACACCTGGGTCCCTTCATTCAGACACTGCCCATCCCAACCATCATCATGAGAAGAGCTACCAGGGGCCTCTGCTGGTGATTCTAACTAGCCCTGGACAGATGGAGACTTCCTGCCAACCCCTCCCAGCGGCTAGTCAGTCCACTCATCCTATTAATCTATCTATCAATCCGCCATCCACCCCCCTCTAGCCAGCCAGCCATCGATCCCCATACACCCCCTCTATCTGTCCCTCCATCCCTACACCCCTCTGTCCATCCCTCCACCCGTCCCCATACACCCTCTCTATCCATTCATTAATCCCCATACACACCCTCTATCTGTCCATCTATCCATCCCCATACACTCCCCTTAGCCATCCATATACATACTTATAGAAATCCATGGTACGCCCACATCTTGAATACTGCATGCAGATGTGGTCGTCCCATCTCAAAAAAGATATATTGGAATTGGAAAAGGTTCAGAAAAGGGCAACAAAAATGATTAGGGAACAGCTGCCGTATGAGGAGAGATTAATAAGACTGGGACTTTTCAGCTTGGAAAAGAGACGACTAAGGATGGATATGATAGAGGTCTATAAAATCATGACTGGTGCGGAGAAAGTAAATAAGGAAGTGTTGTTTACTCCTCATAACACAAGAACTAGGGGTCACCAAATGAAACGAATAGGCAACTGGTTTAAAATAAACAAAAGGAAGTAATTCTTCACACAACGCACAGTCAACCTGTGGAACTCTTTGCCAGAGAATGTTGTGAAGGACAAGACTATAACAGGGTTCAAAAAATAACTAGATAGATTCATGGACGATAGGTCCATCAGTGGCTATTAGCCAGGATGGGCAGGGATGGTGTCCCTAGCCTCGGTTTGCCAGAAGCTGGGAATGGGCGACAGGGGATGGATCAGTTGATGATTACTTGTTCCGTTCATTCCCTCTGGGGCACCTGGCATTGGCCACTGTCGGAGACAGGATATTGGGCTAAATGGACCTTTGGTCTGACCCATGATGGCCATTCTTATGTACTTTCTGTCTGTTCATCCATCCATCCACCCCATGCATCCCCTCTAGCCATCATCCCCATACACCCCCTTTAGCCATCCATCCATCCATATACAAACCTTCTATCTGTCCATCCATCCATATCCCCTCTATCCATCCATCCCCATACACCTCCATTAGCCATCCATACATTCATCCCTAAATATCTATCCATCTATCTATATCTCAGGCTCTGCCATGTGGCCTCAATGACATCTGCACTCACGTGGCACTGTTACCCACCTTTGCCATGTCATTGTTGATGCTTGCCCTGGTATTTCTATAGTTGTTCCAGTTTTCTGGGCTGAAGGGAGCCAGCGTGAGCTTCCACTCCCCTGCAAATCACACCAGGGCCCAGGACGTCTCTGCAGCTGTCGGCACCATTGAACGTAGTGAGATGGCGATGACGCATGGTGCCAAGCAACCCTGTCCAAAGGTGTGGATGCAATGGGGTGGCCCCAACTCCATAGCGCATCCTCATGGCGCATAGGGTGGTCCCAATGGCCAGCGTGTTGCCTGGCAACGCCATGGTACAGCCTCATGGCGAATGGTGCGGCCCCAATGGCCAGCGTGTTGCCTGGCAACGCCGTGGTACATCCTCATGGCGAATGGTGCGGCCCCAATGGCCCGCGTGTTGCCTGGCAACACCATCGCGCATGGTACAGTCCCAATGGCCCGCGTGTTGCCTGGCAAC
>NW_020665258.1:302535-320892 GCF_002925995.2 Terrapene triunguis
TGCGCCAGCTCCCATCTGGCCCCAGGGTGGGGACTGGCTGGCTCGGGAGCGGGGAATGGGGCGCGGGGCCTGTCCCCTGCTGTTGCATTGACGTCACCAGAGTGTGTTCAGAAGCAGGGTGCAGTTGTGACTGACTGTTCTATCCTGCACCTTGCACTGCCTGTGGTGCCCGGGTGTCTCGGGCCGGGGGGGAAATCAGGCTAGCACTAGATTTAACCCCCCCCCCCTTCTGTCCTGCCCATTCACACCCCACGCTGGCTCTGTAGGCCTCAGTTATGACTCAAGTGGATCAGGAGGCCGAAAGCCCCGGGTCCCAGGAGGTGGGGGGGGGAGCAGCCCCGATGGTGACGCTTCAGAAACCAGTTTTTCCCTCTCAGCCGTTTTCTTTAAGGACCCCAAGAGGGAGTGGGGGGCAGAGCAGCTCATCCCCTCATTATTCTGTCTCCCAATTCCAGCTAATTTCCCACGCGCCAAGTTTGGTTTATTAATTTTCGGTCCTCAGTTCCTCTTGGCTGCCAGGCGTGATCCCTGCCCAGCCAGTGCGTTCTGGCTGGAGGCGCGTTCGCTTTGGACTCATTTCGTTTTTTTGTTTCCCTTTCGTCTGCTTCCCGTCAGTGTTGCCGGGGGCTGAGGACGTTTTCGTGACTTTCACTCACAGTTCACAGCTGAGCTCGCAAGAAGGGTAAATGGGTTGGGCCCGTTACTGGAGCCCCGTTACCGGAGCCCAGGACAGAGGATGGGCCTGGGTCCCCCAGCCAGCCCGGGGAAGGGGGTGTGAGGCTCCCCTGGACATAGGAGGATAAGGATGGTTCAAAGCCCTGCAAGGGGGGAAGGACCATGGGGCGACGGCCAGCTGGAAAGACGCTGGGTTTTGTGGTGTGACTAAAGCCTGACCTGGCTGCAGGGCTGAGTTGCAAGAAGAGACTAAAGTAATTGTCAGCAGGGGGCGCCGGAGAGGGGAGAACCACTATGCCATGCCTAGCCAGGAGGGGGCACCAGAGAGGAGAGAGCGGCCATGCCATGCTTGGCCATGGGGAGACGCACCAGCGGTGAGGTCACATTCCCACACAGGTGTTTGTGTGGGAACAGCGCAGGCATGAACAGGGTTGAAAGACGAGGATCAGATCCATGTAGTGGGGAAGGTCAGTAAAAGACGGTTACTCACCTGTGTAACTGTTGTTCTTCGAGATGTGTTGCTCATATCCATTCCAATTAAGTGTGCGCGCGCCGCGTGCACGATCGTTGGAAGATTTTTACCCTAGCAACATCCGGTGGGTCGGCTGAGGCGCCCCCTGGAGTGGCGCCCTTATGGCGCCGGATATATGCCTCTGCCGACCCAGCGCCCCCTCAGTTCCTTCTTGCTGGCTACTCCGACAGTGGGGAAGGGGGGCGGGTTTGGAATGGATATGAGCAACACATCTCGAAGAACAACAGTGACAAAGGTGAGTAACCGTCTTTTCTTCTTCGAGTGCTTGCTCATATCGATTCCAATTAGGTGACTCCCAAGCCCTACCTAGGCGGTGGGGTCGGAGTGAGATGACGCGGAGTGAAGGACCGCTGAGCCAAATGCCGCATCATCCCTTGACTGCTGCACTATGGCATAGTGGGAAGCGAAGGTATGCACGGATGACCAAGTTGCCGCCCTACAGCTACCCTGAGCTGCCGACCACCTGTAGAATAAATCTTGTGCCCGAACAAATCCAGGCGCCTAGCGTCCTTGGACTTAGGGGTGGGCGCTTGTTGGCCATGTCTCTCCCTCTCGTTTACAGACTGTACAACGAGGGAGCAAGGTTGGGGGTGGACATACAAATATTCATAATCCTTAGAGGGCACCATGTATTTCCTCTCCACCCCTCTGGGCATGGGAGGGATAGACGCCAGGGACTGCCAGATCGTATTGGCATTAGCCTGAATGGTCCGAATGAACGGTAAGGCTACACGTGTGGGGGCATCGGCCGATAAAATGTCCACCACAGGATCCTCAACTTCCACCACCTCCTCCACCTGTAGGTTCATGTTCTGTGCCACCCTACGCAGCAGCTCCTGGTGTGCACGAAGATCTATAGGTGGTGGGCCAGAGGAGGACGTGCCTGCCGTGGCCTATTCAGGCAAGGATGAGGAGGACAATCCCTGGACTAGCGGATCCTGGGGAAGGTCTGGTTGAGGATCTGGTTGCCCTAGGTCCACCCCACTAGGGGCATGAGCCTGTTCAGGTGGCAGGGCGGTCGCCTCCGAGGCTATCGGGAGAGGACGGCTCACAATGGCCTCAGGCACCCGAGGCTCCGAATGAGCCGAGCGAGAAGCGCCTGAGGGGACACTTTGGGCTTGGTGGTATGCCCAAGGAGTCCAGAAGGACCATTGTGGGGGTCCCTGGTCAGGATCCTGTCCTTCATCCGGCCCCTGGCTAGCGCCATCCACTTCTTGGCCCTGGATGTGGTAGCCACTCGCCGCTTGGGACGACGTCGAATTTGGACATGAAGGCTAAGGTGGTGCTGAACACGCCTGCTGCGTTGAACCATCACGCTGTGTCAGTCCGCGCCTAGGAGCTGGGGACCGGCGCCAGGGTCCCGAGTGGTTCCGGGATTGGGACCGACGGTCATAACGGTGCCGGGAGGCTGATCTAGATCTCGACGAGGACCGACGGTGCCGGGATCGGCTGTGAGATGATCGGTGCCAGGACTGGTGCTGGGAGCTGGATCGGTACCGATCATACCGGGAGGGAGATCTTCGGGAGGTGGAGCGGCGCCGTGAGTACGACCGGCACCGAGATGGGGATCGGTGCCGAGACCGCGACCTGGACCGGGACCGAGATCGGTGCCGAGCTGTCTCTGCGATGGAGGTCGCATGAAGGCGGACTTCCCTGTAGATGGAACAGTCTGCACCGGCGGTGCCGGAGGGTGAGACGGTCCAGGCTCAGTTAGTGCGATCAGGTCGCGAGCGGTGGAGGTCTCCGGAGTGGATGGCAGGCCAAGTTCAACCACGGTGTGCACCGGGGAGCTTATATGCACCGGACTCAACGGCGCTTGCGGTGCCGGACTCGACGGTGCCGGAGTTGGCGCCTTTGCAGTGCAGTCCGGCACGGCGCGCTGCTCCACTGGGGCCCCAGGCGGTGCTTGCAACTGCAGAGGAGCAGCAGATGGTTTGTGCTGCTTTTTGGGCCGTGGAGATAGTGAACGGTGCCGCGTCTGTACCGGTGCCAGAGACGTCTGGTGCCGGGTCGTTCCGGTGCCAGAGGCGAGCTTCGGACCGATGGTGCCTGGTCCGCGCGCGGTGCCGAGGGCACCGGGCTAAGTGCTGCTTCCATTAGGAGCTGTTTTAAACAAAAGTCCCGCTCCTTTTTTTGTCCGAGGCTTGGCCTTACAAATGCGGCACTTATCGGGTTGATGAGCTTCCCCGAGGCACTTCAAGCAGGAGTCGTGGGGGGTCTCCTGTGGGCATCGGCTTGAGACAGGCCGAGCAAGGCTTGAAACCCGGAGACCTGGGCATGAGCTAGGGATGTGGAGGTCAGCTATGCTGCTCTTCACAGTTCCAACGACCATCACGGGCGGTAAGAAGGAACTGAGGGGGTGCTGGGTCGGCAGGGGCATATATCCAGCGCCATAAGGGCGCCACTCCAGGGGGTGCCTCAGCCGACCCACCGAGTGTTACTAGGGTAAAAGTCTTCCGACGATCGTGCACGCGGTGCGTGCACACCTATTTGTAATCAATATGAGCAAGAACTTGAAGAAGAATATCTTTTATTGGACCAACTGCTGTTGGGGAGTGAGCCAAGCTTTCAAGCCTCAGCAAGCTCATCTGCGGGGCTAGGAAAGGGCCTCCCAGCGAAATCCACGGGGGAGCAGATTGTTTAGCATAAGGGGTTAACACACATTGCAAGAGACCCTTCAAGATGAAGTGGGCAATTAAACCATCTGCAGTCCTAGGACAACGGGGTAGCAGGCTCCAGATTGTTTTAAGGAGACGGTAAACCAGCGTCTCTGTTCAGGCCAGGAGTTTGTGTCCAGCAGTTAGGGATTTAAGCTCTGGGGCTTGTCTTTGGAAAGTGTTGTGCTGGTTTCCTTTGAGGACTAGTATGGAGAGGTCAGATATGGAGTGATCACCATGTGAAAAGTATTCACCCACAGGGGAGCTGGTGTTTTTTGTCATTTGAGAGCGCATAGGGCTTGTTGGGGCATTCAGTGCACTAGGCGAGGTACCTACGTGTCGTGAGAGGCAGGATCATGAAAGGTGCACTGGGGGAGCATTGATCATTGTAGCAGTGGAGCTACGGCTGCAGGTTTTGCATCTGTTCCCTCTCCAGTGACCCACGCAGCCCCTTCCCCACCCCCGAGGAGGGAGCAGCATGGCCAGGTATCTAGCCAGAGCCCTGGGGAGAGTCTTCTGTGTGCTCCCCCAGGCAGGGGGCCAGGGCAGGGCGGCTTCCACAGCCCAGCTGCTGCTCTGCTCAGTGTCTGGGGGTGGGGGGATACGGAGACCCCAGACGGGATCGAGGCCCTTTTGCGCTGGTGTTGTCCAGCCGCCAGGCCAAGGCGCTGACGGGCTAAACAGGAATAAATGGGCTGAGACCCGAGAGAACCAGGGTCTATTCCCGGCTCTACCAGGGCCCTCCTGGGTCACCTTGGGTCAGTCACTGCACCCCTCCGTGCCTCAGTTTCCCCATCTGTACAACATGGCTAATGACACCCCCCTCCTTTGTGAAGCGCTTTGAGCTCTGCAGTGGGAAAGTGCTAGATAAGAGCCAGGGATGGTTAGGATTAAACAGGGCCCAAGGTTTTACTTTGCTGACTACACAGCAAGAAATTATTTAAAATCACTTGGTTCTCAAGTATGCGGTGAATGTGTGGTCATGGGACCTTTCTGTTCATGGAACCCATCCATCCATCCATCCCCACACACCCCTCAGTGCATCCATCCATCCACCCCCACACTCCTCTCCATCCCTCCATCCTCATACACCCCAACACTCCTCTTCCTCCATCCATTCATCAATTCCCATACACCTCCTATCCATCCATCCCCCCACATCCCTCTCTCCCTCCATTACACCCCCCCTCCATCCATTCACTTCCCACACACACCCCCATCCCTCCTTCCCTCCATCCCCATACGCCCGTCTCTCCATCCATCCATCCCCATACACTCCCTCTCCATCCATGCAGGTTTTGCATCTGTTCCGGTGCCGCTTTGAACTGGTGGGTCCTGGTCTGTGGGGAGTTTGTTTTGATGACGAGCTTGGTGAGACCGGGGGTTGTTTGAAGGCCGGAAGAGGGGGTTTGCAGAAGATTTCTTTCAAGGTAGGGTCCTTATCGAGTGTGGGGTGCAACTGTTTGATGATACCCCGGATGGGTTCCTGCCTGGGGTGGGGTGCGGTTGGTGGCTTTGTTTTATTTTCCGTATTGACGTTTTTGAATGTGAATGTAATAGTTAGAGGAGTCCAGTTCATGATCATAAGAAGAACTTCACCATACTTTCCATTACTGTGACCTCCAAACAATGTGGTTATGGAGTAGGACTGTGTGAGGATGGTGATAAGTGGTAAGTAATTTCTGCTAAATGACTTGTGGCTTTGCTCATCACACTCACACGCTTTAGCTGCTGTGTGATTGTTCACATCCGTGACACTTCCCAGACACTTCTGCCCTTAAAATAACCTTTCCTCGGGGCTTGCTGGTTTAAAAACAAAGCTGAAAAAAGCCCAGCCTTCCCATTTCAAGGGGGCGAGAGCCTCTGTCATGCAGCGGAGAAACATGGGAGAAGTTTCTTTATGAAGTGTTACGTTTGTAACACACACACACACACACACACACACATATATGTTAGGTTAAACCCATCGAGACTCTTCCTGGAAGGTCACAACGTATTTAGACTCTAGCAAGATAACACACAAGAAGCAAAACCAGGAGCGAGAAAACAGGCTGCTCCCCAAGGCAGCGAGGCCCAACTCAACTCCCCTGGTTTTTGGCTGGCTCTTGGGGACTGTCTCAGATTTCAGGCTTCCCAACAGAGCCCCCTTGGCTGCCAGCAGGAGCAGGAAACCCCCTATTGCATTTAAAGTAATAGCACTACAATTTTAATAGTCCAACCTTAAGCAGCACAAGCAGCACCAGCTGCCCCGTATGTCATTGAATACAGGTGGGTGCTTCCCAAAGG
The DNA here is from genome assembly GCF_002925995.2 of Terrapene triunguis. Taxonomy (NCBI): domain Eukaryota; kingdom Metazoa; phylum Chordata; order Testudines; family Emydidae; genus Terrapene; species Terrapene triunguis. The sequence continues at coordinate 308,686 of NW_020665258.1, forward strand.
AGCTTCAATCTAGCCCCGCTCTGCCCTGTTCTGGCTGGGCTAGGGAAGCACCAGCATTGCGCTCTCTGGCCGTGCTACGTTTAAACACCACAGCCCATCGGCTCCAGGCTCTCAGGGAATGTTCGAGGCGTCTCTGGGCAGAAGCCTAGTGGGTTTGGGGGGCATCCGAAGGAGGAAGTGCGGGGGACACACGGAGCACCCCGGCTTCTGGTCTGTAGAGTGAAGGATGGGTTCATGGCCCTATTGCCACCTCCCAGCATGAGTAGAGCCGGGGTTGCTGTTTGCTCATCATCCCAATTTAGTTTAGCGTGTGGATGCCCTCAGTGACTGAGCTCCGAGCCAGAAATGAAACCAGAGTGGGGGGGGTGTCATGGGGTGGGGGGTGTTCAGAGCTCCTGATGGGGAAAAATGGCATGGGGGGATAAGGCAGTGTGGGGCACAGGAGACTCTGGTGGAAGGGGGGAATGGATGGGGGCACAGAGCCCCAGCCGGGGGGGAGGGCATTAGAGCCCCTGGCAGAGGGGAGTGGGTTCCCTGGAGGTACAGGAGGGTTGCACCCAGGGAGGTTGTGGGGGGCATGGAGGGGGGTCCAGGAGTCCTGGTGGATGCGGTGAGCTCAGCAGCTCTGACATCCTGCCCCCTGCTAGTGTAATGGGGGGGGAAGAAGGGGGGAGGTTAAGCTGGGGGAGGGGGTGAGAATCTGAAAGCCAATGGGTCCAGTCCCTGCACTTCCCCAGCCCCTTACAAGGCGACATCTCACCCATCCCACGCAAACCTCAGGTCCCCTGGAGCTGAGTGACCCCCCGAGGAGCTGCCGGGCGCAGTCACTGTTGTCTACACTCAGCACCGGACTCTGGTTTCCAGCATCGCTGACAGGAGGAAGCAAGCGGGCGCAGCTGGGCGGTTCGTGGTAAGGCTTTTCTCTGCCCCTGGTGGGCAGGTTGGGGGGGAGGGGGGAGGTTGGTTGTTTTTTTTTATAAAGAAACAAACAAAAAGCCCCTGGCCTAGTGAAATTCTCACCCGGCAAATCAGAGAGCGATCGGGGCCAGCGGGGCTGTGACTAACCCGGCTCTCTCCGGATCCCAGCAGGCTCAACTCTGAGCACTTCGTAGTCCAGCTTCTCCCGCGTCCCGGCCCAAACTGCTCCTTAATGGAGAGTAGCAGGGAGCTCAGTGACTCCAGCACCACCGAGCCGGGGCTGGTCTGCACTAAAAACATCCATCAGCAGAAAAATCCACTCCCCACCGGTGTAGTTACGCTGACCTAAGTCTCTGTGTAGTCAGTGCTAGGTGGCTGGACAAATTCTTCTGCCTTCTGAGATAAGACCAGTAAGCAGTGGTATCCCCCAGATGCCACCACTTGTCCTGACAAAATGAGATGTGGTGATTGTCATAGTCCGACTTTAATGGGCAGTGAAATGCATCATGTTTTCTATGTTGGGTATAGAAGTTATCGCCCCCTTGACATGCATGGGGTAGGTCTCCTTTCTCAGAGCAATCGGCTCAGGCTTTCTGCAGACTTAGGCAGCGTCGCTGCACCAGTTACACTCAGGACACAGGTGTTTGTGTGTGTGTGGAGGAGGGTAAATGATGTGTGGTGAGGAGAAGGACCTGTCCTGGTCCGATCATAACCTTGGGGTGGATCAGTCTCTAAAGAAAACAACTCCTGGGATGTCAAGACTGATTCTGTAGCACCAAGCTGTATAGTTTAAAAAAAAAAAATGGAAAAAAGAAGGCAAATGTACTTGAGGGTAAGTGCATAAAACGTACGTTCAAAGAAACTGAAAGGCAACAACTTGACTGATCCCACAAGGCACACTTGGCCGGTGGAACTCCTTGCCACAAGACAAGCTCGCACCCAACCGCTCCGGAAGATTAAAAAGAAGGCTCAGACACTTGCAATGGAGAATGAGTCCAGCCACGAATTAGAATAGTGAGGATTAAGAAACAAACCCTCAGGATCTGGTGAGGCTCTAACCTTCCTGCTTCAGAGTGAAAACCAACCGTCAGCTACTGCAGGTCAGGAGGGAACGTTCCCTGCGGGGAGATTATCCACCGTCTCCTATTGCCTAGTTCTGACACCTTCCTCTGAAGCAGGTGATGGTGGCCGCTGTCAGAGAGAGGAGACCGGATGCTACGCAGACGATATTCCCAGAGCCGATCTAGTCGGACAAGTCCTCCGTGCAGCCCTTTCTGCCTACTGCATTCAGCACATGAATTCCTTAGTAGTATTAACTGTGTGTGTTACAGGAGCGCCTATGGGCCCCAACGGGGATTGGGACCCCTTTGGACTGGGCACAGCACAGACCCACAGCGAGAGACAGTCCCTGCCCCAGCTGAGATCAGGGCCCCGTGGTGCCGGGCACAGCACAGTCACACAGCGAGAGACAGTCCCTGCCCCAGCTGAGATCAGGGCCCCGTTGTGCCGGGCGCTGCACGGACACACAGCGAAAGACAGTCCCTGCCCCAGCTGAGATTAGGATCTAACTTGACAATAGCAGAGGAAGGCAGTTGGGCCAGTGGTTAGGCAGCTAATTTTAGACGAGACCCACATTCAGTTCTGACTTGGGGCCAGGTTTTTCAAGGTGTCTAACTCCCATTGACTTAAGTGGGAGTTAGGTGCCTAGACACCTTTGAACATCTGGTGCTTAGTTTTTCTGTGCCTTCATCCCTGCTATGAGGATGGCAGGTCTGCCCTGCCTCCCTGAGGGGTGGGAGAGTAAAACATAAGAGATTGTGAGGTGCTTAGATACTGCTGTAAAGTGGGTCAGAGACATACCTAAGAGAGAAAGAAAGGCAGGATTATTAGCCCCATTGTACAGATAGAACCCAGGAATCCGGAGTTCTGGCCCACCCCCACGCTAACACCTTAGACTCCACTCCCCTCCCAGAGCTGGGGGGAGAACCCAGGAGTCGTGACTTCCCCCTCCCCCCCCCCCCCCCGCACTAACCCACTAATACATGTTTCTTAGTAGGGAAGGGATCACATCTTCCAGGTCTTTGTCCCACACCCAGCACAATGGAGCCTTTATCCTAATTGGGTGCTACTCTAAAATACACATTTAATAATATTTTCAGGGTTACTGGCTGCACGATGGCAGATGAAGACAAAAAGTCCCAGGCGCTGGTTAAAGCTGAGCTGAGTGTCAGCAAAGCCAAAGATGTGCGGAAGGAGACGGAGTTGAGGATGAAGTCCTACGCCAACTGGGAAGAGTTCCTCATGCCGGCCCCCATCTCCATCGCCATCCTGGGGCAGCTGGTTTTCATTTCAGCAGGGCAGGGAGACTTCTCCATCAATAAGAACCCCCCTCAGGGCGGCTTCAAGCACATCAAATACCCAGAATCCTTCAGGGCCTGCTTGTGTCAAGTCAGTAACCAAGGCTGGGCGGCCTTCAACACTGCACATGTCAATATGGACCAGATCAGACTCCTCTCCATGAGTGTCCCGGGACGGATGAAGGCGATTGTTAAAATTCTGTTCCAGGACATGGAGACGGTGAATGCCATGCTGCCGACACACCTAAAGAACATGAAGGCCGTGGCAGACGACTGCAAAGACTTAGCCCAGGGGGTGAAGGACAAGTATTCAGATGTCATCTACCTGATCCAGGAGCTGATGGAGGCCTGTTTGAACGCCAAGAAAAGTTATGAGGATGAGCTGAAAGACATCCAGATAGCGCTGCAGCAAGCACAGATCAAGGAGAAAGCGGCCCAGGAGGCACAGAAGCTGGCTGAGCAGTATCACAACCAGATGAAGCAGCAGGTCGATGAATCCTTTAACCAGTACAATGAAGCCATGAAAGCCATCCCCACAGGGTGGGATGCTGTAGGCATGGCTTTTGTGGAGAGTATTACAAATGCAATGACCAATACCATCACTGGGGCTGCAAGCATGTCCAGGGGAAAACTTGGCAAGATGCAAGCTGGGAAAATGGAAGGCGGTGCAGCAGATGACCCAGAGCAATTTGACCATGGAAACATAATACCGGCACTCAGCATTTTTGCAAAGTCAGGAATGCTACTGACTTTTGCAACGCAGCTCAAAGAGCTAATCAATAAGCAAAATGGCCTCAACATGAAGAAAGTCGTCAATGAGAAAACTCAGGAAGTTAACACCAACTGGCTGAAAGACAATTTCCTAAAGACGAAGAGCAGCATAGACACGGAAAATGTGTGTGAGCCAAAAAATCAAGCTCAAGAGATCTGCGCATCTGGCCTCCATATCTGTGAACAGCTGGAAAAGATGGCCTTGGCCAAAACAACAGGAAAGGAAGAAGAGAAGTCTCTCGTTGAAGAGATCAAACGCTTATACCAAAGAGCATCAGAATTTGATTCTCACAGTAAATCCTCAGTGGGATCTCCTGCCTTCACCGCCAAGCCGCCAAACATGGCAAAATGTCAACAAGATTCAACGGGAGGATCCAGTGCCCTGCAAAATGCACATTTGAAGGTCGAGCAGAGCCGGGAGATGCTGAAGTCAACCCAGGATGAGTATCAGAGGAGCTTTGAGAACTTCAAGAGGCAGAATGATGAGCTGATGGAGATCATGTGCACCATGGAGAAATGCAAGGTGCAAGATGTAGATTTTGAGGCAGCCAGGAAGATGCTGATCAAAGGGCTGGAGGCCTTGGGGAGCGTGAAGGAGCAGTGGGAGAAGATGGTGAGGTTCTTCCAGATGATCTCCAGCCTGATTGATTCCTGCCTCAGTCGGGACATCAAGGAATTTGTGAGCTCTGTCTCGGACATACAGAAAATTGAAAATTATTCCTCCAAATCCTTCGTGATAGACACCATCTACACCCAGGCGTTCAATGCTTCCAACGTGGCCCACCTGGTGCACATGATCTCCGAGACCTACACTGAAGTGTCCAATAAATACCTGATGGATCGAGTGAGCAGCCTGGGGCGACTGATTGCCATGGAAACTTCTGACCCAAACTTCAAGTCCGAGCGGGAGGCATTACAGAAAGGTTGCAAAGAGGCCCGCCAAGCCATCTACGACATGGTGATCGAGAAGAAAAAGGAGTTTGATAGGAGTGTCGAGGCCAGGGTGGAGACGATCGACAGAGAGCTGAAGGCCGTGCTACCCCCCGTGAGCGTGGAAGAGCAGAAGGCAATTGAGGGAGCGGTGAAACAGGGGATGAAGGAGCTGACTGTGGAGGAAGAAGATCTGTTTGAGTAGATGGATGCATTGGTGGGGTCCTAGCTACTGGCTCACGCTACGGGTAGTCTCTATAATCAACCAATTATAGCCCCACCTCACTTCGCTCCAAATATGACCTTTGCTTTGCAAGACCCGAGCTTGAGAAAGGCCAGCGTTGCAGTCAAGGTGCTGTGCAAGGACACGGCAGACGCTGGTTCTAGTCTTTACTCTGCCACATGCTGTCCTTTGAGACCCTGGGCAAGTCACCTTATTTCTCTGTGCTTGGGCTTCCCATCTGTAAGATAGGGATGTATTGTTACCGCATCTCAGCCACGGGGTAGGGGGGAGATGAGACACTTAGGTAGTAGTTGGCCCTGATAAGAACCTACAGAGAGATTCATGGAGGGGGGAGATGAGGAAAATGCCCATTCTCTATGAAGCAGGATTTATAGATTTTTAGAAACATCACAAGCGACAGAGCTCCCGCTACTTGCGCTGGAGAGCAAATTCCACCTTCAATAACCCAGGAGAAATTTGCAATGACAGAGAGGGTTGGAGGGGACTGGGATCAGTCTTTCCAGTGTCTCACTTTGTTAGCTGAAGGGCAAGTCACTTCACCACTCTCTGGGCCTCACATCTGCAAGATGGGGCCATAGCACTTGCTGGACTCACAGGGCCAGGTGTTCAAGGGATTTAGTCACCTAACGGTGTAGATCGGCACCTGGTGGGATTTTAAATTGGATTGTGAGGGGAATTAGGCACCTAGTGGATTGCAAGGGGAGTTAGGCACTTAACCAGCTTCGGCACTTTTGAGAGTCCCACTAGGTTCCCATCTGCACTGTTAGGTACTTAAATCCTTTCAGAAACCTGGCCTGCAGGGGTCTGGCCTAAGAAGGGCCCATCTTGTGCCCACTAACATTGAGGCAAAACTCCCTTTGATTTCGACTGGCCCAGGGTTCCTCCTGACAGTTGGAAGGAAATCAGAAGCTGACCTAGCTGCCTCACTTACGCTGAGTAGTTCCCCTGAGGCGCATGGGGGGATTCAGCCAAACTGTGGTGCACTACACACACCTGGCACGGAACCAACCATCAAGTGTGAGCTGCCCAGTTGGTCCTTGGATTTCCTGCTTTGCAATGCTGCAGCACTGAGCGTTTTCAATAAAGCCTCTGGCATTTACTAGCATTAAGGAGACTGTCATTGTTATTTAGTAGAGGAATGCAGAATTAATGTTCTGTGCAGAATTTCATTGTTCCCTGCAGAATTGGTGCTGCAGAGCTCCTGGCCGCCATTAGAGGCTGCTGGACTCAGCAGAGTCTGGCTCCCCACAAATAGAGGACACAGTGGAGCGGAGGGGGAGCTGGAGGGTTCCCGGCAGCTGCTGTTCCCAGCATGCCCTGAAGGAAGGAGGCGGCGTGTCCCGCAGTAAGCAGAGTGCCCAGCCCAGTGGGTATAGAGCCCTGGGCAAGATCAGCTCTGCACAGCCCAGCACTGAAATCACCACAGGAACCTCCATCCACCCCGGTGTGACCAGCATCAGGCTGTGTCTGCCTCTGGATCCTTGGGCTTGGAGGGGATGGGGTGTGGGTGTCTGGGCAGAGGGAGGCCTGACGCAGCCTCCTCTAGCAACCCCCCAAATACCCCTCCAGTATCCCCCAAATACACACCCTTCAGCACCCCCCAAATACTCCCCTCCAGTGCCCCCTAACTGTACCCCCTCTCTACCTCCCCATACCTCCTTCATTGTCCTCTATTTGGGAACCTCTATATGGTAACTCTATGGGGACAGGATGCAAAAACAAGAATCAACTAATAGACCAGAGGGGCAGCATTTTCCCCCAAGATGTGCCCAGCTGCCACGCATGATGCACCCAGACTGAGGTGCCCAACAAAAGCATAACAGAGAAACAGGAACTGGGTTGTCATAGGGTTTTTTTTAAACTCTCTTCTCCTGGGGGAATCTTCTTTGTTGTTTGGATTGTTACAGACAGACTTGCTGACAGGTGTTTTGAAATGAATTACCAAAATAATTGAAACTGGTGTGATTATACTGTGTTACTTTGTCTGATTAAAATATGCAGAGCTGTGCAGAATTTTAAAATGTGCACAGAATTTTTAATTGTTTGGCACAGAATTCCCCTAGGAGTCCTCATGCCAGGGGCTCGGTGTGCCTTCTTTGCTCCAATCCCAGAGTCCCTCATTCCCCACTCATCATGGCATCTGTATGCCCCCTTTGCCACCTACGCCAGGGGCTCATTTACTTCCTTTCCCCCACCATTCCTACTGCGTTCCTTTCTCACTGGGAGACCCGTCATTCAGGGTGTCAGCACGTTCCCCTCTCCTGGGGCGATGGGCAGAGCGGAGCTGGGGTGCAGTTATGCTGGAAGATGCCAATGGCACCATCAGCCGGTTCATTGGCCTATGCCTAACTGCAGAGGTTGTGGAAGCTGCCACATCAGTTAATTGCCAGCCCTCGCATCTGCCCCTGCCTTACATCAGTACAGCCCCAGACCTGCTCCCTGGTTCCACCACCCGCCCCCCCACACCTGGGGCAGGGATCTGCTCACCCCCCCACCCGTACCCCAAAACCCCTGTGGTTCAGGGAAGACAGTCAAAGGCTGGGGGGGCTGGGTATGAAAAAATCACATTCTCCAGTCACCAAGGCTAAAATCTCCCTTGAGAACTGGTAACACGAAGTCACCTCAGTGTTAAACTAGGAACACGGTGGGGAATCAGGGCCCTCATTTGCTGTCAGTGGAGTCAGGGCTGGATTCTGATCTCAATGACCCCAGTGTGAATCCAGAGTGATCCTCCTGCCCTCAATGGAGTCATGGCTGGATTCTGATCTCAGTGACCCCAGTGTGAATCTGGAGCGACCCTGCTGCACCAGTGGAGTTGTTCTGTACTTGCCCAGGTGTAACAGTGCACAGATTGGATAACAGCTGTCCTCTGCTAACAGCTGGACCCAACATCTGTCTGTGATGCTCACAGTTATTTTGTTCTTGCAGGCAGGATATCGTCTCGTGGCAGCTCCCCATGGCGCTTTCCACTTGCTCTGGACGAGATGAGGGTTATAAGCTGGTCGTCCGGGACCGTTTTGAGGCAGGGATGAGGGAGCTGGTGTGTTTCACCCAACACCTACTCGAAGCCGAGGCAGATTCGGATGCACATGGGAAAATCCGGGAACGACTCGAGGCAGCTTCCCGAGAGATGTCAGCAGCAGAAGAGGAGCTGGGAAGGCAGCTGGAGACGGTAGATGCCACAACCGAGGAGCTAGTAGCGAAGAAGAAAAGCCTGCAGGATGAGCAAGAGGAAAAGAAAGGGAACCTCGAGCGCTTAAGGATCCAGCTGAACTCCTGCCGCGGGTTGGAAAGAGAGGCCAGAGAGATGCTGGAAAGGGCCAACAGGCAACTTGGAGAAATGCAGGCTGAGCTGGAGAGACAACGAGCGGAAGCAGAGCGCAACCGACTGCAACGAGATATCGGCATCGGGCTGATGTTTATTCCTCTCCTGGGGACAATTGCTGGTGAGTTGCTTGTGCTGTTTGTACATTACAGCCTCATGGCGCCTTATCGCACACACTTTGCAGTTGCTACCAGGGATTTAGGACTTGGAGAGTCCGTCCATCCACTGGCGCGATAGGATGGGTCCACTTAATCCCCTTTCTAGTAGTTCTCACTTTTCCAGTCTCTACTGAGCATGGAGAACCAGCCACAAACTGGCAAGCATAAGAGGGCTGGTGAATGGGATGGGGGTCTATCCCCTCTAGGGCATGCTGGCTCTGATCCAGCCCCAGGGAGGCGGAATGGCTGGCTCAGGGGTGCAGGGGACGGGGCACGGGGCCTTTCCACTCTGGGGCAGTGGGTCTGATTCTCTCTCACAGGATGTTTTGTTCTGTATGAAGTACATTGGCAGGTTCTCAGACTGGGTTACCCAGCCCGGCTTGCAGTTTCAGCAGAAATGCTAAGGATTGATCAGGACACCAAGAGCAAAATTCCCTCTTCTCCAGAGATGGCTCATTTCACGGCTCAGGCCGAATGTTTTGTATGTGGTAGAAGGGGATCTTATCCACCAGCCAGCTGGGTGGATCCTACATTGTGGGGAGGGGACGCAAAGAGGCCTCCAAGCGAGTAGATAGATAGATGGATGTGTAGGGGGAGAGATGGATGGATGGATAGAGGAGGTGTATGGGCTTGGAGAGATGGGGCTGTATGGGGATGGATGGAGTGCGGTGTATGTAGATGCATGGAGCGATAGGGGGTGAATGAGGATGGATGGATGGGGAAGGTGTATTAGGATGGAGATATGCAGAGACAGGTTTGGGGGGATGGATGGATGGAGGGGGGTGTAAGGGGATGGATGAGGGTATGTTGGGGGGATGGATGGAGAGGGGTGTATGTGGGGTTGAATGGATAAAGGGGACTGTGGGGATGGATGGATGGATGTTTTGTATGGAAATTGATGAATGGATGGGGGGGTGGGGATGGAGAGATGGGGGGGTGTATGGGGATGGATGGAGAGATGAGGATAGTTGGATGGATGGAGAGAGGGGAGTGTGGGGATGGATGGATGGGTTCCATGAATAGAAAGGTCCCATGACCACACATTCACCGCATACTTAAGAACCATGTGAATTTAAATAATTTCTTGCCGTGTAGTCAGCAAAGTAAAACCTTGGGCCTTGTTTAATCCTAATCATCCCTGGCTCTTATCTAGCGCTTTCCTGCTGCAGAGCTCAAGTGCTTCACAAAGGAGGGGGGTGTCATTGTCCATGTTGTACAGGTGGGGAAACTGAGGCACAGAGCAAGGCAGTGACTGGGCCAAGGTGACCGAGCGGGGCCCTGGCAGAGCCGGGAATAGACCCTGGTTCTCTCAAATCCCAGCCCATTTATTCCTGTTTAGCCCGTCAGCACCTTGGCCTGGCATCTGGGCAGCACTGGCCCAACGGGGCCTTGATCCCGTTTGGGGTCTGGGTGTGGCGCCCTCCACTGCCCAGAGCAGCAGCCGGGCTGTGGAAGCTGCCCTGCCCCGGTGCCCTGCCGGGGGAGCACACAGGAGATGCCCCACTGGGCTCTGGCTGGATACCTGGCCATGCTGCCCCCTCCTCTGGGGGTGGGGGTGGGGAAGGGGCTGCATTAGTCACTGGTTAGGGCACAAGCCCCAGGCCGTGTGTGAGGAGCATCAGAGCCCAAAGGGAAGGAGGCCCGGGGCTGGGGCTGCTGGGAGGGGCCGTGGGACTGCGAGTGGCTGGGGGGTGAGTCCTGGGTTAATGTCTGCCTCCCCACAGGTTGTTGGAGGGGTCTGCACCCCACAGCAAGGGAGGGAGCCCCCCCCTACATATGCAGCGCTTGGCCCCGATCTTTGTTGTGGGGTCCATGCAGCACCTGGCATAATAGGGGTCCTGAGCTCTGTTTGGGGGGACGGGTATCTGCGCAGCCACGGTGGACAGGGCTCCAGACTTGGTCGGGAGGGGTCTGTGCAGGGCCTGGCGTGATGGGCAGACCTGATCTCTGTCGTGGGGGCAGTGTGTGCAGGGCCTGGCGTGATGGACAGATCTGATCTTGGTCGGGGCCTCCAAACACTAGTTTAATACCAGTAATAATCAGTATCCCATAACTAATTATATTCGGTTTCACCAGGCTCCGTCTTGGCCGGCTGTGGGCAGGTAGCTTTGGATGCCGCTGAGAAAGCTGCAGGCGAGGCCCAGGATGCCGTTAATCGACACACAAACGAAGCGTCCAGGTACTCAGCAGAAGTTTGCAGGTACGACGAGCAGGAGCGGCAGGTGGAGGCTGAAATCGCAGCCAACGAGATGCGACTGCTTGCTCAGATTGAAACAAGCAAACCAAAAATCATATTGGTAATTTGGTTTGTCATTTGGGAGCTTCCTGCCATTGCTTATTTTGGATTTCCCTGCCCCCCCCCCCAATCTTTAAAAATTAAACTTTTGAAATTTGTTTTCAAAAAGGACGGAATCAACCAGAAGGAAAAAAAAATTCAGCAGAAAATAAATTTTTAAAAAGTCAATTTGTTTTCAAACCTAGCAGAGCAAAACCTTCTCCGGTATTTGCTTGACAGTTCAGCCAGCCCTAGAATTGGCAAATTCTGTGCATTTATGGCCAATCAAATGACAAACTGCACTCACAATTGTGGAAATTGGGAACACAAATTGTACGTTTCCCCCCATAGATTTTGGGTCTCCTTTTCTGAACATTTGTCCCTTACCCTTGGTATTTCAATCTGGAAAAAGCAAGATTAGATTAATTTTCTTGCCTCAAAGCCGTAAAGAAATATCTGAATCTAGTATATTAATGATTGTTTTAACCATTTGCTGGGAAGTACTTGACATAGCCCTGTACTCAGTTTTAGGTGTTTATTTTTTCTGATCTAGTGGTTAGAGGAAGGGAGCTGGGAGTCAGGACTCCTGGGTTCTCTCCTCAGCTTTGGGAGAGAAGAGGGGTCTAGCGATTAGAGCAGGGGGGGCTGAGAGCTAGGACTCGTAGGTCCCATCCCCAGCTCTGGGAGAGGAGTGGGGTCTAGTGAGTTGGAGTGAGGGGGTCACTGGGGGCAAGGACAAGAGTAAGCCAGGGTGGGGCAGGGATAGGGACTACACAGGAGTTATCAGGGGATGGGGCAGGTATTACTGGGGATCAGATAGGGAGGGGATGTGGGCTGCATGGGGGTCAACGAGGGCAAGATTTGCTCTGCAGAACCGTTCTTATTAGTCTTGATGTCCAAGATGGAAACAATCCCGCCCCAAGCACGGGGCCTGGGGCCCAAACATTGGTGGAGCTGGGCCCACCTTTTTGAATATTGATGGAGCATGGGCACCACGGGCCCATATAACTCGCCGCCTATGGCCCTGTGCTAGGGTTACCATATTTCAACACTGAAAAAAGAGGACACTCCACAGGGGCACTGGCCCTGCCCCAACTCCACCTCTTCCCCACCCCCGGCCTCGCCCCTTCCCGGCCCCATTCCAACCCCTTCCCCAAAGTCCCTGCCCCAACTCTGCCCCCTCCTCTGAGCACCCCGCATTCCCCCTCCTCCCTCCCGCTCTGATCTTG
>NW_020665258.1:400892-417924 GCF_002925995.2 Terrapene triunguis
GAGGGTGAATTATTCTCCACAGGGAAATCGAAACTTAGATGCAGCCTGTAGAATGTGTATGGGGCGGGGGGGCTGGGTACAGCCTGTGGGGGGGTGGGAGGAGGAGTTATGGGGTGCTGGGCTGATTAGGTTGGGTACAGGAGGGTTGGGTACAGGATATGGGGGGCTGGATACGGGGTGGGGGGCAGGGGGTGAGTTACAAGGTTTGGGGGCTGGATATGTGGTGGAGAGGCAACTGCAGGGTGGAATGGGGGGGGGTGATGGCTCTTCCCAGACACCCTCCCTCTCTCTGGGGTGGGGGAGGGACATAAAGTCCCCTCGGACTCCTGGGTTCCTTGTCGCAGGAGCCCCCTCCCCCAATCGCTCGGGCTCTGCGTGCCGTATTATGTCTCACAATTCCCCACTGGGACGGGGGACGGGGCGTGGCAGGAACAACGCTACACCAGCCAGAGTGCCATGGCCAACGTCAGCAAGTGCCCCATGGGGCACCTGACACACCGGGTAAAGCTGGGAATCCACTGTACCTCCACTGGGGTCAATGGGGCCAGATCCCAGCTGGGGTCAATGGGCCATAGCTCCGCTGGAGTCAATGGGGCCAGATCCCAGCTGGGGTCAATGGGCCATAGCCGCTGGAGTCAATGGGGCAGATCCCAGCTGGGGTCAATGGGCCTAGCTCCACTGGACTCAATGGGGCAGATCCCAGCTGGCGTCAAAGGGCCGTAGCTTCATTGGAATCAATGGGCCCATCCCTCCAATGCCTGGTGTCTCGCCCCATAGAAACAGCCCCACGCCGTGGGGTCCAGCCAGAGCCAGAGGTTTATTGCAAGCAAAGCGGGAAGAAGAGCCAGGTGTGGAGATACAATCCCCCAGACCAGCCATAGCCTCACCCTGAGTATAATTAACCCCCCCAAACACACACACACCTGTGCTTGTGTAACTCACACACCTCCTGGGTATGGTGTGGTGTCCCATCTAGTGGCACCGAGATCACTCACAGAGAGACTGACTCTGCTCGACAGCCTGGGCTGAGCGCCAGGTGGCCTTTAGCTCCTGCGGTAGAGGCTCCTGCTTGACGCTGCAGAGCTCCCAGTTTGATTCTGCCGCTGATGACCAGCGTCCGTTGGTGTTACAGGTGCAGCTAACTCCGATGGATCGGGGCTGCATTGGGGCCGTGGGGCCAGCCCCCCAGCAGGGTTGGCTGGGCTGTCACTCGCTGCCTATGGTGGTTTCCCTGCCATAGACCCGGTACCGGATCTCCCCTCCGCTGTGGTAGATCGCCGTCTCGTTCTCCCCGGCCCCCGAGACAACTCCAGCGGGGTCCCTGTGAGCTGGGTGTTTTCCTGGACGCTGGGTGGCTCCAGGGCGTGATCCAGACACTCGCCCAGGTCCGGCGTGTCTCCCGCTCCGCTCCAGCCGCCTCCGGCCCTGCAGCAGCCTGCCCAGGCTCAGCTGCTCCATGCCGGGGAAGATGTGGGTCAGGGAGGTCAATCAGCCGAGGCTCGTCTCCTTTGGCATGGCCTGGGCCTGCTCGGCCTCATACGGGGTGTTGTCAGACGTCACCAGTGTGGTGCTCCGCTCTTGTTCGATGATAACAGTCGGCTGCATGCGTGTTCTCTCTGGGTGCTGCCCCGGCTCTGCAGACCCCAACACAGCAGACCCCAAGAGAACCCCTAATGACCTCTGATAAGGTCCGAAGGCCCCCGGCCAGGTTTATTGTCAAACGACGCACAGGAATAGTTCCCCACAGACTCTACTGGACATACTATGAATATGTGCCCCTGACAATGGACCGGCTCAGGCAGTGGTGGGACTTTCCACTGCCCCCTAGGCCAGACAAAGACACCACCCCAGGGGTGAATTCTTATACACAGGTACAAACAAGTTACACCTCACTCCTGACGTACTGAGGTGCAGACCCTCTACGTAGAAAGGTGCCGCCTCTCACCTTGTACAAGTTGGTTCAAACAAAACAACCCTATCTGTCATATTGTCCTTTTGCCCGGTCTTTAGGCTGGGTCAGCCTGTTCCTTGTTATCTGCATGGAGTGTGCCCGTAGCGGAGTTTTCTGGTACTATCCTGGGACATGTTTATATCTCTAATGCCCAGGACCTTTTCGGTCTGTGTCTTTTTGCAGCATCAGCCCTTTCCTTGCCAGCGTCTGTGAGCAGGGCCTGCCTCTGGTAACAGAAAGCAAAGTTAAGCTGTGAGCCAAAGTCTTAACCCTTACTTTAGCTCAGGCCTTAGGCCTCATGCTGGGCCTCTGAATCAAGGGTTTATGTTTCAGGGCCTCATCTTACTACACCAGAGGTGGGAAACTACAGCCCGCGGGCCACATCCGGCCTGCGGGACCGTCCTGCCCAGCCCCTGAGCTCCCGGCCAGGGAGGCTTCCCCCGGCCCCTCCCCTGCTGTCTCCCCTCCCCCGGAGCCATGCCGCCGCATGGGAGGGGTTGTGCGCTCGGGGGGGGGGGGGGCAGCGCGTCTAGCTTCGACCAGGCGGCGCTGCTCTGAGCAGCACGGTAAGGGGGCTGGGAGGTTGGATAAGGGGCAGAGGTTCTGAGGGGGGGCAGTCAGGGGACAGGGAAAGGAGGGGTTGGATGGGGGTGTGGTCTGGGGGAGTGATTAGGGTCGGGGGGGTTTCAGGAGGAGGTGGTCAGGGGACAGGGAGGGGGGGAGGGTTTGGAAGGGTCAGGGACTCTGAGGGGGGCAGTCAGGGGACAGGGAACGGGGAGGTTGGATAGAGGGTTAAAAAAAGAACTAGCTAATTTAATCAAGGCTAGGTCCGTCAATGGCTATTAGCCAGGCTGGGCAGGGATGGTGTCCCTAGCCTCTGTTTAACAGAAGCCGGGAGCGGCCAACAGGGGATGGATCACTTGATGTTTCCCTGTTCCGTTCATTCCCTCTGGGGCACCTGGCATTGGCCATTGTCGGATGACAGGATATTGGGCTGGATGGACCCTTGGTCTGACCCGGTATGGCCGTGCTTATGATACCTCAAGTCCTGGAATTAGGAATATCTTGCTGTATTATCTCCTGATTCTTCTATACTTACATATAAACATTAAATATGGCTATAATTGGTGTTTTTATATCTTTTTATCTTTCTTTATATAGGAATTAGGGCTGTCAAGTGATTAAAACAATTAATCGTGATTAATCACGCTATTAATCGCTCTGTTAAACAAACATAGAATACCATTTATTTAAATATTTTTGGATGTTTTCTACATTTTCAAATATATTGATTTCAGTTACAACACAAAGTGTACAGTGCTGACTTTATATTTATTTTTTATTACAAACATTTGCACTGTAAAAAAGAAACGTCAATTCACCTCACTGAAGTACTGTAGTGCAATCTCTGTATCATGAAAGTTGAACTTACAAATGTAGAATTATGTAAAAAAGAATAACTGCACTGAACAATAAAACACTGAAACTTTAAAGCCTACAAGTCCACTCAGTCCTACTTCTTGTTCAGCCAATTGCTCAGCCAAAGGCCTGATCTACTTTGGGGGGGCTGTCGATCTAAGTTACGCAACTTCAGCTATGTGAATAACGTAGCTGAAGTCGATGTACTTAGATCGACTTACCATGGTGTCTTCACCGCGGTAAGTTGACTGCTGCCGCTCCCCCGTCGACTCTGCTTGCACCTCTCGCGGCGCTGGAGTACAGGAGTCGACGGGAGAGCGCTCAGGGGTCGATTTATCACGTCTAGACTAGACAGGATAAATTGACCCCTGCTGGATCGATCGCTGCCTGCCGATCCGGTGAATAGTGTAGACATACCCAAAGACGCATTCAGTGCTGGGGGAGGACGGGAGGGGGAAGGAAGCAATGACGTGTGCAGGAGGAGGGTGAGGGAGGTGTCTTGCTGTTGCTTCTGGAAGGTGGTTTCTGGTACTTGTAACCAGGGAAAAATTAAATCTACGTGAACCCCAATGTGCCTCTGTTTCCCTTTTACAGGTACGGGGTCTTGGCCTTGCTATCAGGGTCTATCACCTGAGGAAGCAGCTCCTGTGTCCCACCCTCCCTCACACGTGTGGTGTAAGAAAAGAGGAGAGAGAAAATAACGTTTGAAACAGGGCAGTGTTGTATGCAGGGTTGATTACAAGACAGGGGTGAGGAGAAAAGCGTAAGCAACACAAACACTCCGCAACCAGTGGACTGCAACCAAGGAGCTTGAAGCTCAGGCCCGATATACCCCTCCCTTGGCAACAAGAACAAAACAGATCCAATCCCCTCTATGGCCCCTGCTAATCCCATGTCATCTCTGGGCAGGGCAGATGGTGGCGAGTGGTGGGTGCAGGATGTTCTGCCCTCGGCCGAACGCCGGCCTTTGGGAAGAAACGCTGGATCTCGACCGCTGGATGGTGACAAGCGGCTGGGACCAGAGCTGCGGATGGACCAAAGGACCCTGGGTGGCGGGTAAGTTGTTGGTGTCACAGGATCCTTCCCAGCTCTCGATCCGGAGACCCGGGCAATAGCCCGACCGCACACGGCTGCCCCCTGGATGGGCAGCGAAGTGACGACGGGGCACAGGTCCTTATAAGGCGCGAATGGCAGGAAAGCTCGGAGGGGACGGCAGTTACAAGCCAGTTCCAACTGGTTTGAACCAGCCATTTGCGTCACAGCTTTAGTGCCTTAATTTTCCCGCCTCTGGGGACATAATGGAGATTTGACTCCATTTTGAAAAGTCCCAGAGTCCATATTGATGAGGGGGGAAACCATATAAAAAATCCTGATCCTAAACATTTAAAATCACTTATTATATAAAATCACCAACATACTGGGCTCGCCAGGTTCGCCTCCTTTTACTGAGCTAGGTGGGCTCCCTTCCGCTGACCGAGCCCTTGTTTGCAAGGGTGGATTTGACCTCAGGGACACACCATACTGCAGGGGAGGAGAGGCTGGTGCAGGGAGGCTGAGCTCACCAGGCCATGTTCTCTATGGGGTACCCCGGAGCGAGTGGCCGGCTAGGGTAGTGGGGCACGACGCAGGGGGGTTGGTACTGGGAGTGAGGGGCCGGCTGGGAACAATAGGGCCCGGGCTGGGTAGGGTAACGATATGTCCCGTTTTGGCCAGGACAGGCCCCTTTTCCAGCTCTGTCCCGGCCGGCCCTACTTCTTCGCCAAACCTGGGCGTTTGTCCCGGCTGCCAGGCAGAGCAGAGAGAGGCGGCTGCTGCCCGGGGTCAGCTGAAGGCAGCAATGCCCCTGCCCGCCAGCAGAAAAGTGGAGAATTTGCTGTTGGTGGGAGGTGCTGGCTTCACAGCTGACCCCTGGGCGGCGCGGAGCTTGGGGTGGGGGCGGGATCAGCCTCAGCCGGGGGAGGTGCGGAGCTCGGGGGGCATCAGCCCCTGAGCTCGGGATGGGGGTCAGTCCCAGCCCAGGCAGCACGGGACTTGGTGGGGGAGGGGTCAGCCCCAGCTGCAGGCGGCATGGGGAGGGTGGTTCGGGCGAGCCCTGCAAGCGGGGTGGGGGGCTGCTCCGGCGAGCCCCTGGCTGTCCTGTTTTTACCCCACTGTCTGTCACCTCGTCCCTTCCCGCCCCCTGGGGGCGGCGTGTGTTACTGCGCCTGACCAGACAGGCTTTTTGGAGCAGCCCCTGCTGCCCTCCCACCTTGAGGGTCTGCGATTAATGCGGGTTAAAAAATGTAACACGTTAATTGTGCTGTGCGTTAATCACAGCCATTAATGGCAGTTAATTGACAGCCCTAATGGGAATTAGATACAGTTTCCTGTCAGCTAATTTCTAAGTAATAATCTGCAAAAAACCTCAATCGTTTTCAGGTGCCTAAGTAGCTCCTGGAATCACAGTTAAAGTTGCCCCCCCCCCGATCTGAAATGGCCCCCCTGGGCTCCTACCATGGCCTGATTCAGGCCTGGCCAGGGGTGGGGCGTCGGTATTGAGTCGGCCCCACAGAGAGAACGGCAGGGAAGAGACTCCTCCACGTGGTGTTTCATCTGCTTTGGATACAGCTCAGCACCTCCAGGGAGCCGGGGACCACCGTTGCATGGCTGATTGCCTGCTGAAACTGGATTAGTTAATTCAGATTAAGCCCCCCACCCACCCATGTGGACATCCTTACCCTGTTGTGTGGTTTATTCCAGTTTAGTTTAACTCTGAGTGGAAATGAACATAGAGCTAAACTAAACTGGAATAAACCATTCCAGCTGCACATAGAGGGTTAATCTGGTTTAATTGAACCGGAGCAGGTCTCCATGTAGACAAACCCAATGGGTCAATGCAGCTAAGCGCTAGAGTTACAAATACAGGCGCCCCCAGTCCCAGGCTTGCGGGAAGGATCCCTGAGCCCAGCAGCGCGGGCAGCCCGGCCTCCAGCTCCTCCTCAATCCTCCCGCCCTGGCCTCCTACAGCTGTGATTGGTCAGCACTGCCTGGGGGCGGAGACGCTGGCTCCCGTTCTCCCCGCTGATTGGTCACTGCTGCCTGAGGGCGTATGTCCCCCCCGCTGACTCCTCCCCTCGGCGCGGATTGGTTAGTTAGGGGAAAGGGGCGAGACTCGCTATGACCCCGCCCCCTGTCCGCTGATTGGCTCGTTCGGGTTCCCGCGGGCCCGTGGCGCGAGCGGGGGCTGTTGGTCTCGCGAGGTTTCCCCGCAGCCCGGAGTGGGGAGCTGGAGCAAGTCGGGTCTGGACAGGTGTGGACCCCGGACCAATTCCCGGCGTGCCCCGCGCGTGGGGGCGGGGAAACCAGACTCCCGGCGTGCTCCGCGCGAGGGGGGGGAAACCAGCCTCCCGGCGTGCCCCGCGCGTGCAGGAGGGGGACCAGCCTCCCGGCGTGCCCCGCGCGGGGGGGGGACTGTGGGGGATGGGAAGGGGGGGGAGCTGCCTTGCTAGGTGCTGTGTGGCAGCTCGGGATGTTTTTGTAGGGTCTATCATAAGTCCCCAGGCTGCAGCAGCCGCCCGGTGGGCACGTGGCCGGGGGAGAGAGACGAGCCGGTCTGTTCCCCTCTAGGGACCGGGAGTCGTCCGGCCGCCCGCGGGACAATGGACAAGAGGGAAGAATCCAGGGGTCACCTGGACCCACCGGCCGCCTTCGGAGCCCCCAGACCCCCCGGTAACATCCACAGCTCTGAGAGTCCCCTCAGCCCAGCGCCACACGCTGCCGTCCCGGACGCCCGGGTCCCATTCAATGTCCTGGTCTTCCTCCCCCTAGGGGCGAGCCCCATGAATTGTCATCCTGGACACCTGGGTCCCATCCCCCATCTCCAACATCCTAAGAATGAGCCCCATGCATTGCCATTCCGGATGCCTGGGTTCCATTCCCCATCTCCAGCACCGTAGGGATGAGCCTCATGCATTGCTATCCCGGACACCTGGGTCCCATTCCCCATCTCCAGCACCATAGGGATGAGCCCTATGCATTGCCATTCCGGACGCCTGAGTTCCATTCCGTGTCATTTCTCCCATAGGTCCTAGGGGGCTGATCCCTCCCTCCCATTTCCAGAGCCGGTCGGCGCCTCCCCTGGCTGCTTCTGGAGCGGCGCCCTGGAGGGCCGGGTCGCCCTGCTGGCAGCCCCAGGAGCTCACGGACCTGAGGCAGGAGAACCAGCGCCTCCGAGATGAGCTGCACAGATGGGCAGCAGAGGGCACCAGGGCACCCAGGGGGAGGGCAGGAGCGGAAACGGAGGAGCCTGGAGCCAGGACCAGGTAAAAGGCCGTATCCCATTCCCCACCCCCCTGAGCCAGCCCAGTCTCTCCCCCGCCCTCCAGCAGCAGGATCGGAGCCAGTCCCCTAGAGGTGAAAGGCTCCACGTCCATCTCGCCCTCCCCTGCAGGTCCCTGGACAGGGAGGCGGAGCCCCCTGCTGCCCGTCATGCCCTGGCCATATCCCAGCAGGCCGAGCTCATTTCCCACCAGCTCCACGAGATCCAGCGGCTGGAGGCGGAGCTAGCTGGGCTCCAAGCTGCTGCCCTCCAGCAGGAGGCCACGGTGGCTGCCAGGGAAAGCACCGTGGCCTGTCTGCAGGGGGAGCTGGAGCAGCTGAGGGGGAGGAGCCGGGCTGAGGGCGAAGCCCTGAGGGCGGAGCTAGAGGAGCAGAAGAGGCGTGGCCAGGCAGAAGTTACTGCCCTGAAGGCGGAGTTGGAAGAGCTGAGGAGGCGTGGCCAAGCGGAAACTCATGCCCTGAGGGCGGAGCTAGAGGAGCAGAGGAGGCGTGGCCAAGCAGAAGCTGATGCCCTGAGGGCGGAGCTAGAAGTGGCCGCTGAGCAGCACCAGCAGGAGCTGGCGGTGGCGCGGGGGGAGCTGCAGGCGGCGCTGGAGGAAGGGAAGGCCCAGACCCAAAGGGCGACAGAGCGCCTGCAGGGGGCGCTGGGGGAGCACCAGGCTGAGGTGAGTGGGGGTCTGGGAGCCAGGACTCCTGGGATCTATCCCCGGCTCTGGGAGGGGAGTGGGGTCTGATGGCTTAGAGCAGGGGGGCTGGGAGCCAGGACTCCTGGGTTCTCTTCCCACCCAGGTCCCCTCTCTCCCCCTAGCTCTCCCGTCTCTGCGTGGCCCATGGGGCTGAAGTCGGCTCCCTGCGGCAGCGGGCCCTGCAGCTGGAGCAGGAGCTGGAGGCGAGGGGACGGGCGCGCCAGAGCCTGCAGGAGCAGCTCAGGTAGGAACGGCTGCGGGATGGCGCCCCCTGGAGGCAGGAAGCCCCCGTCCCCATGTGTCAACCCCCTGCTTTCTGCCCCCACAGCACGGCCCAGGCGGAGCTGGCCTCCCAGCAGGCCCTGCTGCAGCAGCTGCGGACCTACGTGGGGGAGCAGGGGAGCGGGCTGGGCCCCGAGAGGCAGCAGCTACTCGGCCAGGTGCAGGTGAGGAGGGGGGGCTCTGGAGGGGCGAGCTACACACGAGCAGTTCCTATTGCGTCCTGCAGGGGGCAGGACTGATCACCTCTCAGCAGGGGGGCGCTGACACACATGGGGGGGGGACAGGACTGATCCCTCCCAGCCGGGGGCGCTCACACCCTCCCCTTACCCCCAGCGCCTAGAAGGGGAGCGCGACTCCCTGAGGACGACGGCGGAGCTGCTGCAGCTCAGACTGGCCTCGCTCAGCGACATCCTGGCCCTGCAGGAGCTGGAGCTGACCAGGAAGGTAATGGCTCCCTGGCACCACTGGGTCGCTCTCCCCTGGCACCCAGGGCTGGCCCAGTTCCCCAGCATGGCTGTAGAGGGGGCTGTGCTGTGGGGGGCTGCACTGTAGCCTGGCGTTGACCCAATGTCTCCCTCCAGCCCTGTGACCCCCTGCAGCCCGAGCCAGCCCAGAAGAGCCAGTCCCTGCTGAGCCGTTGGCGGGAGAAGGTCTTTGCCCTCATGGTGCAGCTCAAATCCCAGGAGCTTGGCCATGTGGATGCCACCAACCTGCTCCAGAGGAAGGTGAGGGCCTGCTGGAGGGGAGCGGGATCTAGTGCTGGGAGCCCGGACTCCTGGGTTCTATACTGTGAGAATTCTGCGCCAAAAAATGTAAAATTCTGCACACAATGTTTGAAAATTCTCCCAAATTCTGCGTATTTGATTTGTCAAAATAACACAATAGAATCATGCCAGTTACAATTATTTTGGTCATTTATTTCAAACTATCTGTCAGCGAGTATGTCTGTAACAATACGGACCCAACCAAAAAAGATGCTGGTAATTTTTTTTGACAAATAGATTCCTTACGAGGCGTATTCATACACAACTTTGTATAATTCTTCTAAATGACACTACAGAGCTGTACTTCCTGCCCCCGTCAGAAGCAGGGCAAAGTCAGGGGTAACGGAGGAGCTGAGGGAGAGGGAAGGAGCCAGGAGGGTGTTGGGTGTGGGTGGGAGGTTTTTCTTGGGGGGGGGGGGGGGGGATTGTTAGGGAGTTGGGAAGCCTCCCCCATGCAGACTCTGGCTGACCCCGAGCCTCTCCCATTCAGTCAGGCACATCTGCCCGTGTCCCTGCACCCCGCATCGCATGGGTCTCTAGCCCCCCGTCCCCTGTCATCTCATGCCCCAGTCTGTGCCCCCCACTAGCCATTCTGAACCCCAGTCTGTGACCCCCCCGTAGCTCTGTGTGCCCCGCTCTGTCCTAACCTGGCTCTGCCGGCAGGGTGCTGTGATCAACTCCACTCCAGGGGAATTCTGCAGAACTGGGCATCGAATTTTGTATTTTCTGTCATAAAATACATTTTGCCTAAGAAGTGCTGCAGTTCCGCCTTTTTCCCACCAGAGGGCGCTGTGGCGCTAGAACGCAGCATAGAATCATGGAACTGGACGGGACCTCCAGAGGTCACCTAGTCCTGTCCCCTGCACTCATGGCAGGACTAAGTATTATCTAGACCATCCCTGGCAGGTGTTTGTCTGACCTGCTCTTAAAAATCCCCAATGATGGAGATTCCACAACCTCCCCCGGCAATTTATTCCAGTGCTTCACCACCCTGACAGTTAGGAAGTTTTTCCTAATGTCCAACCTAAACCTCCCTTGCTGCAGTTTAAGCCCATTGCTTCTTGTCCTGTCCTCAGAGGTTAAGAACAATTCTTCTCCCTCCTCCTTGTAACAACCTTTTATGTACTTGAAAACAGTTATCATGTCCCCTCTCAGTCTTCTCTTTTCCATACTAAACAGACCCAGTTTTTTCAATCTTGCCTCATAGGTCATGTTTTCTAAACCTTTCATCATTTTTGTTGCTCTTCTCTGGACTTTCTCCTATTTGTCCACATCTTTCCTGAAATGTGGCGTCCAGAACCAGACACAATACTCCAGTTGAGGCCTAATCAGCGCAGAGTAGAACGGAAGAATTACTTCTCGTGTCTTGCTTACAACACTCCTGTTAATACATCCCAGAATGATGTTCGTTTTTTGGCAATAGTGTTACACTGTTGACTCATATTTAGCATGTGATTCACTATAACCCCCAGATCCCTTTCCGCAGTACTCCTTCCTAGGCAGTCATTTCCCATTCTGTGTGTGTGCAACTGATTCCTTCCTAAGTGGAGTACTTTGCATTTGTCCTTATTGAATTTCATCCTATTTTCCTCAGACCATTTCTCCAGTTTGTCCAGATCATTTTGAATGCTCATCCTGTCCTCCAAAGCACTTGCAACCCCTCCCAGCTTGGTATCGTCCACAAACTTTAATAGTGTGCTCTCTATGCCATTATCTAAATCGTTGATGAAGACATTGAAAAGAACCGGACCCAGAACTGATCCCTGTGGGACCCCACTTGTAATGCCCTTCCAGCATGACTGTGAACCACTGATGATTTCTCTCTGGGAATGGTTTTCCAACCAGTTCTGCACCCACCTTATAGTAGCTCCATCTAGGTTGTATTTCCGTAGTTTGTTTATGAGAAGGTCATGCGAGACAGTATCAAAAGCTTTACTAAAGTCAAGATATTCCCCGTCTACTACTTCCCCCCCATCCACAAACTTTCTTTGACAGGGTAACGAGCCATCAGGTTGGTTTGACACGATTTGTTCTTGACAAATCCAGGCTGACTGTTACTTATCACCTTATTATCTTCTAGATGTTTGCAAATTGATTGCTTAGTTATTTGCTCCATTATCTTTCCAGGTACAGAGTTAAGCTGTAATTCCCCAGGTTGTCCTTATTTCCCTTTTTATAGATGGGCACTAGATTTGCCCTTTTCCAGTCTTCTGGAATCTCTCCCGTCTTCCATGACTTTTCAAAGATAATCGCTAACGGCTCAGATATTTCCTCAGTCAGCTCCTTGAGTATTCTCGGAGGCATTTCATCAGGCCCTGGTGACTTGAAGACATCTAATTTGTCCAAGTAATTTTTAACTTGTTCTTTCCCTATTTTAGCCCCTGATCCTACCCCGTTTTCACTGGCATTCACTATGTTAGACGTCCAATCATCACCAGCCTTCTTGGTGAAAACCGAAACAAAAGTCATTAAGCACCTCTGCCATTTCCACACTTTGTTATTATTTCCCCCCCTCATTGAGTAACGGGCCTACCCTGTCCTTGGCCTTCCTCTTGATTCAAATGTATTTGTAGACTATTTTCTTGTTACCTTTATGTCTCTAGCTAGTTTGTTCTGGTTTTGTGCCTTGGCCTTTCTAATTTTGTCCCTACAGACTTGTGTTATTTGTTTATGTTCAGCCTTTGTAATTTGACCTAGTTTACACTTTTTGTAGGACTCTTTTTTGATTTTTAGATCACTGAAGATCTCCTGGTTAAGCCAGGGTGGTCTCTTGCCAGACTTCCCATCTTTCCTACGCAGTGGGATAGTTTGCTCTTGTGCCCTTAATCATGTCTCTTTGAAAAACTGCCAGCTGTCTTCAATTGTTTTTCCCCTTAGAGTTGCTTCCCATGGGATCTTACCTACCAACTCCCTGAGTTTGCCGACGTCGCCTTCTCGAAGTCCATTGTCTTATTGTGCTGTTGTCCCTCCTACCATTCCTTACAATCATGAACTCTGTCATTTCATGGTCACTTTCACCCAACCTGCCTTCCACTTCCAAAGTCTCAGGAAAGCAGCTGGCTGTTCTGGTGCCACAGCGCCCTCTGATGGGCAAAAGGCGAAACTGTTTTTGTACGGGAAAATACAAAATTCTGCAAGACCGAGGGATTGGGCACGTCCGCAGATGCGCAGAATCCCCCCCGGAGTAGTTCAATCCCCCACGCTCTCTCTCTAGGTCTCAGAGCTGCAGGGCGAAGTGGAGTCGAGGGACCAGAAGGTGGCGCTGCTGCTTCACAGTCTTCAGGATAAGACAGCTGAGGCCAACATGGAACGAGTGAACAACAAGGTTCGGTCCTGGCTCGAGGGTGCGGGAATGGGGCTTTTCCCCTCTAGGGGGCGCCGGCTCCCATCCGGCCCCAGGGCAGGGACTGGCTGGCTGAGGGGGGTGGGAGATGGCACCCGGAGCAGGTACTGGCTGGCTCTGGGGGGGCGGGGAATGGCACCCGGGGCAGGCACTGGTTGGCTCGGGGGTGGGGAATGGCACCCGGGGGGGGGGGGTGGCTGGCTGAAGGGGGTGGGGAATGGCACCCCGGGGCGGGCGCTGGCTGAGGGGGGTGGGGAATGGCACCCTGGGGCGGGCGCTAGCTGAAGGGGGTGGGGAATGGCACCCCGGGGCGGACGCTGGCTGGGACTGGCGCTCTGCTCCCTTGCAGACGCTCCGGGCTGAGCTGTCCCACCGAGAGGACTCAGGGCAGCTTCTCCAGCGCCGGGCGGAAGCGGCCGAGGGCGCCTTGCGGGGTCTTGTGGAGATCGTGAGGAGGTACCACTGGGGGGCGCTCTGCAGACAAACGGGGGGGCCCCGGGGAATAGAGGCCTTTCCCCTCTAGGGGGTGCCGGCTTCGATCTGGCCCCACCAAGGATCCCTGGCTCTGATCTTATAGCCAGCTGCTCCTGCCACACCCCTGCTACCCAGAATCCTTTGCTGCAGTGTTTTGGCATCTGTGGACCATCAGCGGCTGGGGCTGGTGTGATTGAGGTCACAACCTCGACTGTTCCCTCATCCTCCCGTTCTGGGGTCGCAGGCCCGGCGGGTGGGAGGCCAAGTGTGTGATTGGTCAGGATGTGGAGGTCATGCCTTCTGACCCTCGGTCTTGTCCTGTCCACAGGCTCCATCAGCAGGTTGGGGGGCAGGAGGCGGAGCTGAAGGCGGCCGCATCGAACCTGGCGGGACTGGGAAACCGAGTCACCTTTGCCGCCAAGAGAGTCGACACCATCCAAGGTGAGAGGGACGAACCGGAGCAGTGAATCCGACCGATGGGCCCATCTACCCTGGTAACCCGCCTGCCCCAGGGCAGACCTACGGGCCTATCCAGCCCGGTGTCCTGGATCACATCTTCTGTGGGTCTCAACAGGATACATGATCCCCCTTCACTTCCTGTCCCAAACTTTTGAGCAGCGTCACTGTGTGGCTGTTGCCCAGCCACTCCGCCCCAGAGGTGGCTGCATTTCAGAGCCAGATGGGCCATCCCCTGCAGCATCCCTGTGGGGCTGTTCCCAGCCGCCCCGCCCCAGAGCTGGCTGCATCTCTGGGCCATAACTCTACATCTGTGCGGTTGCAGGGCTGGTGTCTCGTAAAGTGGCCCTGGCTCGACTGCAGAGAGACGAGCAGCCCAAGGCCGCTGGCTCGGAGAACGACGGGTGAGTCCTGTCCAGCCCCACCCCACCCTGGGGACGGGAACCAGCCAATGGCACAGCGCTTATAGGGGTGCCACGAGGGAGTGGGGTCTAGTGGTTAGAGCGGGGGGGCTGGGAGCCAGGACTCCTGGGTTCTCTCCCTGGCTCTGGGAGGGGAGTGGGGTCCAGTGGTTAGACCAAGGGGGGCTGGGAGCCAGGACTCCTGCAGGGGGCCGTCTGACTCCCTCGTTCCCCCCTTCCCTTCCAGCCCGTCCCACGAGGCTCTCCGGGCCGAGCTGGCCCTGCTGCACCAGGAGCGGGACCGTCTGGTGGCCGAGCTGAAGAAGGGGGCCCAGATCCTCAAGCAGCAGGTGGCCGAAGCCCGGGAGAAAGGTACGTGGGCCGGGTCGAGCTCGACGGCGCCCCCGGTGGCACAGGTGAAACCGCACCTGACAGTCTTTCCCCACCGCTGGCTGGGGTGCGGCCCCTACTGGCCACAGCTGGAAGTGCAGGGAGGAGGCCCGAGGTCCCGGCAGGTTAATAACAAACCCGTCCCCTCTCCCATCTGGCCGCAGCGGAGCTGGAGCTGCGGGAGGCGACGTGGAGCCTGCAGGGGGCGCTGGGGCAGAAGGAGGCGGCGGAGCGGGAGCGGGAGCGGCGGCAGCAGCAGGGGCAGCTGGAGGGGGCGCAGCGGGAGCTGCGGGAGAGCCTGGAGGAGGCCGAGGGGCTGAGACGGGAACTGGCTGGGCTGCGGCCTGAATATGAGAGAGGTACGGGGAGGGCTGGGGGGGCGTACTGCAGGGAGCGGGGAGGGGGCCAGCAGGGGTGCCATGCGGCGGGGAGGGGGACGCCATGCTGTGGGGAGTGGAGTGGGGGGGGAAGCAAGGGGGGGGTCTACGGGGAGTGGGGTGGGGGCTTGGTGGTGGGTTCCGGGCTACGGGGAGTGTGGCGGGGGTTCAGCAGGGGGCGCTGGGCTGCGGCGCAGGGGGGATCAGCAGGGGGTGCCATGTGGGGAGTGGGTCAGCAGGGGGCGCCATGCTGCGGGGATTGGGGCGGGGGAACAGTGGGGGGCTGTGGGGAGCGGGGCAGGGGGTGTTGGGCTGGGGCACGGGGGGCAGCAGATGGCCCTCAGCTGCAGGGAGCAGTGGGGGTCAGAAGGGGGCGCTCTCCCCCGGCAGTCAGAGCTAACTCCCCCGTTCCCCCCCAGCCCTACAGGAGAAGGTGACGGAGGTGGAGACGCGGCTGCGTCAGGATCTCTCGGAGCTGGAGCAGAGGCTCAGCGAGGCCCGAAGGGAGCAGACAAAGGCCGGTGAGAGACGCCCCCGCCAGTGCCCCTCACTCCTGACGCCCGGCTAGCCCAGGCTCCCCCCACGGCTCCCCTGCTGGCCCTCACCCCAGCCCTGCCGCCCCCTCACCCGCCCTCTCCCCGCAGTGGTGGCCCTGCGTCAGGCCGAGCGCCGGGCGGCCCGGGACAGAGCCAGGAGCCAGGAGCTGGCGCGGCTGCAGGAGGAAGCCAAGCGGGAGGAGACGGGCCGGCTGGGGACGCGGCTCCAGGCGCTGGAGAGAGACAAGAACCTGCTGATGGTAGATGCTGGGTTGGGGGGTGCCCCTGCCAGAGCCCCCCAGTGCCTGTCCGCAGCCCCTGCTGTCCCAGGCCTGGGCTTCCCCGGGAGCCACGCACACCCCCCTTTCTGACCCTGCCTCTCCCCCCAGGCCACGCTGCGGCAGGAGGGGCTCCTGGCCCAGTACAAGTGGAACCGGCTGGCGGCCCAGCGGGACCCAGGGGAGCCAGTAGGGACCGGCCAGCAGCCACCGCTGGGGAAAGGGGGAGCCCGGCCTCCCTCCAAAGGTACCGACCTGCCTCCAGCCCCCCGCCGGGATCCCACCCAGAGGCCTCCCACCCAAGTCCCTCCAGCCTGGGCTATGGCCCACCCAGAGTTTCCCTGCTAAGATCCCCCCGCCCCACCTGGGCTGTGGCCCCCCTGCCTCCCCTCTGCCGGGATCCCACCCAGAGGCCCCCCACCTGAGTCCCTTCAGCCTGGGCTGTGGCCCCCCCTGCCTTCCCCTCCTTCCTTCCAGGATTCCCACCCAGGCGGGGCTATGGCCCCCTGACCCTCACCTGCTACGATCTCCCCCATGCTGATCTCCCCTCAGAGACCCTGGCCACGGTGCTGGACGACCTGCAGAGCCTCAGCACGGCCCTCCTGCGGGAAGAGGACGAGGAGACGCCGCCAGGGGAGGAAGGCAGCGCCGAGGATGAGATGGGGCCGCCCTGATGGGGGATGGGGAGCTGCTCCCCGTCTGGCGGCTGGTTTTCATGGATGTGGAATAAAGATCATTTGAATTAAACACGAACACGTTCCTGTAGCTGTCTCCTGGCTCCTGCCCTGCCCCGCTGTAACCACTAGACCCCACTCCCCTCCCAGAGCTGGGAGAGAACCCAGGAGTCCTGGCTCCCACATACCTTGTTTGCGGCAAGGTGTGTGTGGGGAAATCCTGTGGATTTTGCATGCACACATACACATGCACCCCCATTAGCAGGCGCTGTTAATTACCCAAGTTTCATAATGATTGGCCCCCTGCTGTTGCCTTGACCCCTTGTGCCCCCCAGCTGTTGGGACACACCCCATCTGCCGCCCCCACCCATGCTGCCCAGCGGGGGCAGGGCCGATGTTAGGCCAGGCCCCCCCATGTCACGGGCTGCGTGTCGGCCGGCTGGTCTCGCCATGGAGAAAGGGGGGGGCCCTCCCCCAAGTTAGCCCCTGGGGCCGCAGGGGGGGCAGGGAGATGCCTGAGCCCGGGGCTCCCTGCAGGCCGGGCCTGGGCGCTGGATCGGTGCCGCGGGGCCCCTGCTGCCTCTCCCAGCCCAGCTGCTCCCCAATGACACCCCCCCCCGTTTCCTTTGTGAGGGGCGGGTTCCTTCTCTCCCTGTTTCCTATACTCCCCCCCCCCCCCCCCCC
>NW_020665258.1:418024-427984 GCF_002925995.2 Terrapene triunguis
CCCCCCCCCCCCCCACCTGGGCCCTGCCCCTCTCAGCCCCTCCCCTCCCTGAGTCCTTCCCTGGGGCTCCTCCCAGTTCCTTCCCTCCCAGCCCCCCCCGCCCACCTTGGCCCCGCCCCTCTCAGCCCCTCCCCTCCCTGAGTCCTTGCCTGGGGCCCCTCCCTCCCAGTTCCTTCCCTCCCAGCCCCCCGCACCCTGAGTCCCCTCCCCCCACCTGGGCCCCGCCCCTCTCAGCCCCTCCCCTCCCTGAGCCCCTCACCTGAGCTCCGCCCCTTCTCTCCCGGCTCCTCCCCCACCTGGGCCCCTGCCCCCCTGCGCATGCGCGCCCACCTAACCTCCCGCCACAGTTTGAGGCGCTCGCGCTCCGGCCCCGCCCCACTCCTGTCAACTTCGGCCAATCAGGAGTCGCCCGCCGGCCCGCTCCCCACGTGATTTCGCGGTTCCGGCCAATCAGGGAGCGGCCGCTCAGGCCAGAGCCAATGGGAAGCAGCGGCCGCGCCCACCCGTCCCGGCTCGGCCAATCAGCGGGCGACTCCCCAGGCAGCGCGCGCCGCACGGGAGCCCGGGCAGCGGCTGTGGCCGGCGGACGCTCAGCGCCTGGCCGAGACAAGGGGAGGGGGAAACCGGGGTCCGGAGCTACGTCACCGGGGGGACCCCGTTACCAAGGAGACCGGGGTCCAGGAGCTGCGTCACTGGGGCGGCCCCGTTACCAAGGAGACCGGGGTCCCGGAGCTACGTCATTGGTGGCACCCCGTTACCAAGGAGACCGGGGACCCGGAGCGACGTCACTGGGGGGACCCCGTTACCAAGGATACCGGGGTCCCGGAGCCACGTCACCGGGGGAACCCCGTTACCAAGGAGACCAGGGCCCCGAAGCTACGTCACCGGGGGACCTGGTTACCAGCAAGGCCTGGGTTCTAGAGCTGTGTTACAAAGGGGACTGTGTTGCTAAGGCGGCTGAAGTTCTAGATCCTTGTTGCCAAGGCGACCAGGGGTCATGCCCGCCAGCCTCGCTGCCCTGGGGGCCGGGGCCCTCTAGCGCTGCGTTGCTAGGAGACCAGGGTTCTAGAGTCCCAGCGCCGAGAGGAGGGGTCAGACAAGGGCTCGGGCTGCGCAGGAGCCTGGTTGCCATGCTGACCAGGGTCTGAGTTCTAGAGCAGCGTTGCCAAGAGACGCGATGTTCTGGAGCCATTTTCCCATGAGGGGGCAGGTTTTCTAGATCGGCGTTCGTGAGAGGTTCTCGATCCTGAGGGCAGAGGGAACAGCTAGAGACACGTGTGGGGGGGTTCTAGAGCCATAGAGCACTGGGGCGGTGGGTCTAGAGCTGGAAAAGGGCCCTGCCAGGCTCCAGAACTGCATTGCACAGGAAGGCAAAGGGGATCCAGAGCTGGGGAAGGGGGAGGGGTCCAACCTGTCGCTCTCACTCTATCTCAGCCTCCAAGACCCACATGTTTTGGCTCCCCTGAGCCCCCCGGGGGGGGGGGGGATCGGTAGCAGGGTCCCCCCACTCCCTGCAGGGAGCCAGTGCACTCTAGCAGCAGCCAGGGTGGGGAGACGATGCGGTGAGCTGTTGTGTCGTCAGCTAGATAACAAGGGAGGTAATGGGAGGGAATTAATTCCCCCCCCCCCCATACACACACACGGGACAGGAGAGGCTGGGGCAGGAGCTGGGTAAATTTCCAGCCACTGCTACCATGACTTGCTCCGGTCTCAGCCAGTAAACTGCTCAGAAGAATAGAACCCAGGAGTCCTGGCTCCCAGCCCCGCCTCCTCTAACCCACTAGACCCCACTCCCCTCCCAGAGCTGGGATAGAACCCAGGAGTCCTGACTCTCAGCACCCCC
Organism: Terrapene triunguis; assembly: GCF_002925995.2. Taxonomy (NCBI): domain Eukaryota; kingdom Metazoa; phylum Chordata; order Testudines; family Emydidae; genus Terrapene; species Terrapene triunguis. The sequence continues at coordinate 419,868 of NW_020665258.1, forward strand.
TCCCCAATGCTAGGGAGGGGGAGCCAGCCATGCCGTCTGAGGCCCTGCCCTGCTTCCAGCTGCTGCGGATGGGCCCGGCCTGCCCGGGGGATGACCCGAACCGGGACCTGCACACCTTCCGGCCAGCCGGGCCGCACTGCACCTACCGGCTGGGGCGCCGGGCCGAGGTCTGCGACGTCCCCCTGGTGTCGGAGCGCAATCCGGGGCTGGTGTCCCGCGTCCACGCCGAGATCCACGCCGAGAGGGACCCGCACAGCACTGCCGGGGAGTGGCGGGTCTGCCTGGTGGACTGCAGCACCCACGGTGAGGGCTGGGGGGCGCTGTGCTGGGGGGAGCGGGGCGGGAGCTCAGCAGGGGGCGCTCTGTCCTGGCAGTCAGCGCTGGCTCTAATGTCTTAACACTGTTGTTCTGGATCCCGGCTCAGTTAATTCCTTCCTCTGCACTTCGCATCAGAGACGATTCCCTTTTCACTTCCTGTTTAAAGCCTCGCCCAGGGTTGCTAGCCGCCGAGCCTCACCCCAGAGGCAGCTGCATTTCAGCCCCAGGCCAGTCATCCCAGTGCAGGGTCCCTGGGTGGCCACTAAACATGCCCCACCCCAGAGGTGGCTGCATGTCAGTGGCGACTGAGAAGATCCCAGAGGATAAGTTATCGCACACACAAAACCAATCCGCCCTCCCTCTCTGGGTTCTCCCCTCTGTCTAAGGCAGCGGTTCTGGGCTCGCGGGCTGCATGCGGCCCAGTTAGCACACAGCTGCCGGGCTCTGCTGGGCCCAGGCTCCCAGCTGTCTGGCACAGTGCATCGGGGTCGCCAGCTGGCTCCGTGGGGTCCGGGGCTGCCGCCCAGCCCTACAGAGTCCAGGGTCCAGGGCTGCCAGGCGGCCCCACGGGGTCCAGGGTCAGTGTTGGGGCTGCTGCCCGGCCCCACACAGCAGCATCCGGGGTCCCTGCCACCCAGTCCCCTGCCCAGGGCTCCACTCCTGGCCCCACTCTGTGGAGCAGTCTCTGGGCGGGAGGTGCTGGGCATAGGGTCTGTGGGGGGGGGGGTCGGGGAGGTAGGGGGGTGTTGTGGTTCTCAACCTGTGAACCAGGTAACAGGTAATAGGTTGAGAACCACTGGTCTGAGGTATCCGTCTGTATATCCCTCACCCCCATACTCCTCTGTCTGTCTGTCTATCAATCTATTCATCCCCATACACATCTACCTGTCTCTCTGTCTACCCCTATACACACCTATCCATCTGTCTGTCCCCATACACGTCTGTCTGTCTGTCTATCCATCCCCATACACACCTATCTGTCTGTCTGTCCCCATACACATCCGTCTATCTATCCATCCATCCCCATACACACCTATCCATCTGTCTGTCCCCATACACGTCTGCCTGTCTGTCTATCCATCCCCATATACCCCCATCTCTCTAATCTCTCTCCCCCAATAGCTATCATCTCTCCATCCATTTCTACCTCTATTTGTTTAAAATTAAACCCCCTGGAAATTCCCTGACCCAAAGCTCTGGGCATGTCCCCCCTGTGAGCCCGGCGGTTCCCATGAGCAGGACTCGCTCCCCCGTGGCCACTAGCCCACCCCCACGTCTGCCGGGGACCCCTGGCCTCCCCCTTCACCCCGCTCTCTCCTTCCCATCTCCGCCAGGCACCTACGTCAACGCGGTGCGGGTGCCCCGGGGCCGGCGCCTGGAGCTGAGCGACGGAGACCTGGTCACCTTCGGCCACCCGGACCCCGTGCCCGAGGGCTGCGCCCTGGCGCCCCCGCCTGGCGACTCGGAGTTCTGCTTCCTCTTCCAGAAGGTGCGGGTGCAGCCGCAGGATTTCGCCGCCATCACGGCCCCCAAGGCCCCCTGGCCACTCCCCTGCGGCTTCAAACCCGTGCTGCCCGGCGGCAACCATCGCATCCGGCCGCTAGCTCGGCCCGCGGGGCCCTCCCGTCCCTCCCGCCCCAAGGCCACCCTGATCCTCAGCTCCATCGGCAGCATCAGCAAGCTGAAGCCGCAGCCACTGACGTTCACCCTGAGCCGGGGCCCGAGGTCGGAGCCGCCCGCCCGGCCCGGGGCCTCCAGGAGCCGACGGAAGTCGGCCCACACGCTGCTCCCCGAGCTGGAGGACGAGGTGACCCGGCTTGACGAGGAGCAGTGGGCTTGTGAGCCGGATGGATACAGCTGCCAAAGCCCGCTGCAGAGGGCGCCGGAGGGGGCGGGGAGCGGCGGGGCGCAGCCGGACGCGCGACTGAAGGTCCAGGTCACGCCAAGCGGGTGAGTAGAGTCGGTTTCCCAGCATGCTCTGTGAAGGGGGCAGAATCACAGCACCTACATCTCCCCCGAAAGGGCCGGAGATTGTCCTGCTATCCTCAGCCGTCATCGTCCGGCCAGTGTTATAGTTGGCACTGCCTGCAGCGCTCTGCCCCAGAGCTGGGCGCACAAAAGGCCCCAAACTTATAGTAAGGTGTGGGGGCTCCAGCCTGGCATCGGGACCTCTCAGAGGCCAACGTAGGTGAAGGGAGAGCCGTCAGGTTTAGCATTAAGGCAGCAATTGGCTTGTAGGGTCCTGTGATAACATTAGGGGCTAGTGAAGCCAGCCAGTGTTCCCTAGAGGGGACAGGCCCCATCCCCATTCCCCGCCCCCCTGAGCCAGCCAGTCCCCGCCCTGGGTCCAGATCAGAGCCCAGCGTCCCCCTAGCGGGGACAGGCCTCATATCCCATTCCCCGCCCCCCCGAGCCAGCCAGTCCCACGCCCTGGGGCTCGATCAGAGCCAGCGCCCCCTAGAGGGGACAGGCCCCGTCCCCAGTCCCCGCCCCCCTGAGCCAGCCAGTCCCCGCCCTGGGGCCGGATCAGAGCCGGTGCACCGTAGAGGGGGAGGCCCGGCGTCGCTCACCTCTCCCGTCCTGTTACAGGAAGCGGCGGGGGCGGCCGCGGAAGCACCCGCTGCGTGACACCTGCCAGGTGTTCTCACAGACGCTGCTGGCGGCGGAGCCCTGTGCGGCCCCGCGCTGCCACCTGCCCCAGGACGAGACGGTGCAGTGGGTGCAGTGCGACGGCTGCGACGCCTGGTTCCACGTGGCCTGTGTGGGCTGCAGCTACAGCGCCGTCCAGGAGGCCGACTTCCGCTGCGGGGGCTGCCGCACGTAGCCGCGGGGCAGGGGGGGAATGGAGCACGGGGCGGCCAGGAGACCAGAGACTGTGCAAGATGGGCAGGGAGTGGTGAAACCGTGCCAGGCTATTGTGAGCGCACAGACAGCAACTGGTTAAACTGTGCCAGGCGATTGTGAGCGTGCAGACAGTGACTGGTTAAACCGTTCCAGATGATTGTGCGTGCAGACAGTGACTGGTGAAACCATGCCAGGCAATTGTGCACTTACAAGCAGCGACAGGTGAAACATGACACCTTAGAAGGGACTGGTGAAATCGTGGGAAACAAGCAATGACTGGTGAAATTGTGCCAGGCGATTGTGCACGCACAGGCAGTGGCGGGTGAAAACATGCACCCCCGCACAGCGGCTAGTGACTCCATGCCAGCCAAGTGGAGACTGGGTGAAAACAGCTGAGGAGCGTGAAGCAAGAAACGTAAGCCAGGCACGTGGCTGGTGATGGAAACAAGAGATGCCTGGCTCATGACTTGTGCAAAAGTGCAAAGACGATTGTGCAAACCTGGGAGCCGAGCACATCCCCCTGGGCTGGGATTTCTGTCCCCCCCACAGGGGAGCAGGGAATGGGACACGGGGCCTTTCCCCTCTATGGGGCACTAGCTCCACAATCCAGCCCCAGCGCACGTGAGCCGTGGCTTGTGAAAATGTGCCCGGCGGGTGAGAGCCAATGGAGTGCCCACGCGTGAGCAGTGCCTCACGCTGACCGTGCCGGGCTATCGCTCCCAATCTGGCTGGGCGTTTGCCCGGTGCCTCATCAGAGCATTCGGCAGTCGTGCGCAAAACGAGCATTGAAGCAGACGACTCGCAGAGATTACACACGGCCCTCGTGACAAAGCAAGACAGCTGTGCAGCCTCGCACGAGATGACCCGGTCGTTTCCATGCCCACGGGGACTCGAGGAGGGCATCCAAGACACACACACACATACACCCCGTGCGATTGAATCCTCTGCCAGCCTTTACACCCTATTCCCTTCCTTCTTTCCGTAGCAGCCGCTTCTCCATGCACCTGGATTTCCCCGTGCAAATAATCCCAATCACCATGGCCGCCCACGGAGCCGCTTCCCCGCTCCCTTCTTCCTTCCAGGGGAGGGGAGACGGAAAAGAAGGGAGTGAAAACGTGCCGGAAAGGCCAGAAACACTGGATTTTTCAGCCTGTTCCTAAACCGGGGTTCTTCTTCCTGTTCCTAAACCGGACCTTTCCCGCCCACAACACTGGTGAATGGCTCCTCCACCCCCCGCCCGCCATGGGCGGAGACACGGATCCACCTCTCCCCTGGGTTATTTTTTCCTTCTTTTGCTCTGGCACCAAAAAAAAAAGGGTTTCTAACCAATCACCTGTTTGTTTTTCTCCACCCGCCTGCTCCACTTGTGCCCATTGCAGTCTAACGTGCGCCGCAGAACCAACCCCCAGCGAATGGTTTGTGCATAACTCCCGCCCACTCTGAATTTGCTGCAGCAGAGTGTGCCTAGCTCCCTCCTCAGCTACTGCGCACCTGCTGGCGGGAGGCTGGTATTGCAAGCCTGGGAATTGATGCCCCCGGGGGCAGGAGAAGCCGAGGGGCGCACCCCCAGAGGGGAACTGTGGCTCAGGGGGCAGGGAGTTGGGAGACCAAGACCCCCCCAATAGGATTTATTCTGTCACCTGCAGTTCGGGCCCATTCCCTGCTGGCCACAGCGGTTGCTTCCCTGGATCGGGTCCTACACAACCAAACCGAAGCTGCCGGCAGCTGTCTGCCCAGCCCGGGTTCAGGTGGGGAGGGGAGTGGGGCCTAGTGGTTAGAGCGGGGGGGCTGGGAGCCAGGACTCCTGGGTTCTCTCTCTGGCTCTGGGAGGGGAGTGGGGCCTAGTGGTTAGAGCAGGGGGGTCCTGGGAGCCAGGACTCCTGGGTTCTCTCTCTGGCTCGGGGAGGGGGACCTAGTGGTTAGAGTGGGGGTCCTGGGAGCCAGGACTCCTGGGTTCTCTCTCTTGCTGCCCCCATGACCTGAGCTTCAGTCTTTTCCTGTTACACCCGCCCCAGTGAGAAGAGGCAGTGTCAGGGCTGCGGCGCTAGCCCAGGCCGGGGGGTTTCCTGGCTGGGAAGGGGTGGGGAGTAGCCATGGCCAGGTGGCCTTGGGGGGTTAAATCCTGCCCGGCAAGGCCCCTCCCTGAGTCAGCGGCTGGGGTTCTGGGTCCCACCCTAGCTTCCCTGCTGGAGCTTGGAGCCACACGCTGTCTCTCACTCCATGCAGCAGAGTGTGGTAGTGTCACACTGCGAGTTCTGCCTGGGAAACTAGAGGGGGCGCTGTCCCTGGCTCTGAGTGCTGGACCTTTGTGCATCTGGGCTGCAGGGGGCGGGGCGGGGGCTCAGCAGGGGGTGCTGGGCTGCAGGGGAGGGGGCGCTGGGCTGCAGGGAGCAGGGCAGAAGGGGGTGCTCTTCCCCATGTTACAAAGCCGGACACAGACACCACAAGTTGTTTGGGTAACAAGTCATTTAATAAGGCACTAAGAGGCGGGCGCGAGTGCGCAGCAGCTTCCCGTCAAGACACGGCTGGATTCTCGCTCCCGCCCAGTAAAACCCAAATCACTTTCCCCTCATCAGATTCAGCAGGGGGGAAAAAAAAGAGAGAAAAGATTGGAGGGAAGCAGGTGGCAGGGATGCAGCCAGAGGGGTCAGGACCCACTCGCCTCCTGCTGGAGAAAAAAGAGTCTTACACTATTTACACCATTCCCTAAAAAAGAGCTACAAAGTCTAGAGGAACATGGCTGATCTAGAATCCACCCCTCGAGGTTCCTGGGATGGGAGATGGGGGGCTGTGAATCCACCCCTCGAGGTTCCTGGGATGGGAGATGGGGGGCTGTGGGGACCCTGGGGGTTGTTGCGGAGCAGCCGGACACTCCGGATGCTGGAGGGGGTTGTGTGGGTCTGGAGTCATGGTGGTTCTAAACTCCTGTCCTGGTTCTGGAGTCACTGTGGGTCTAGACTTGACACGTGTTGGTTGTGGACTCACCATGGTTCAGTATCGTGATGTCTTTAGCAAAGGGAGCAAGGTTCTAGACATACTGTACTTGTTCTAGAGTCAAAGAGCTGCTGTGGCTCTGGACCATCCCCCCTGCAACCTGAGGTTCCTGAAGGGGAGATAAGGTTTGGACACCCCTGCTCTAGACCCTCCATGGGTGGAGGCCTCCAAAGTGGGTGACTGGGCTCTAGAGCCAGAGTGGTTAGTCTAGATCAGTGGTTCTCAAACTGTGGGTTGGGCTCAGGCTTTGGCTCCCCCACCCAGGACAGTGGGAATCAGATGGACTCAGGCTTCGGTTCCCCCCTCTTGGGGTCGTGTAGTAATTTTTATTGTCAGAAGAGGGTCAGGGTGCAATGAAGTTTGAGACGCCCTGGTCTAGATCGCGTACACATAGGTTCACAGAAGATCACCGTGATGGAGTCCTAGTTTCATCAGGATGTTCTAGAGCGCCTACAGACTGAAGGGCTACACTTGAGGTTCTAGATCAACACCCAGAGGCTCTCAACATGGGTGGCCTGATTCTAAAGTATTCATGGTTGTACTAGACCCTCCCACCTTGAAGGGCCGATGTTCTGGATTCCACAAGGTTCTAGATCCCTGACCTGCAGCCCAAGATACCTGAAAGGAGCTGGCAGGAATCGAGCCACCAGAACTTTCTTAGCTATTCTAGATCTATAAAGATATTACAGGACTTTCTGGCATCACATGTTGAGATACCTAGAACACCATCAGCTCCAGATTGTCCACTGAGAGGCTGTAGCTGTTCTAGACCTCAGATGGCTGGGACACGGTGGGTTCTAGAGCACATTGAGAACATCCCACTTCTAGAGCCAGCCTGGTTGAGGGTGTTTGCGGTCCAGAGCCTCTGGAGCCAAGATTGGGTGCTGGCTCGAGAACGCCTGCTTGGTCTAGACAAGGCTGATCTAGAACCATTCCTTCCCCCTGCATTGGGTTGTTTCGTGCATTGAGGCCTTTCAGACTTGGGGGGAGATTTGCCTGTAAATAAAAAGGTACCCACAATCCCTTGCCTTAAAATTAAAAATGGGGGGAGAGGTGTGCAAATCACCCCCCTCCTGGGAAATTTACCCACAATCCTTTGCCATAAAGTTAAGGGGGTGTGTTTCCAGTTAAAATTCCCTGCCCTCCCACAGGCCTGTCAGTGTCTGCCCCCTGCCAGGTCCGCCTGCCCCACCCCTACCCCCAGGCGTTCAGGTGGAGTGCATGGGGTGGCCCATGAGGGGGGCCCCTGGGGGAGTGGGGTCGAAGGGCTCTCCCCCGTGGTGGAACTGGGGCACGTAGAGGGTGGCAAAGGCGGCGGCGTTGTAACCCTGGGGGGGCGGGGGATGGTGCCCCATGGGGGGCCCTGGCAGCTGGGCGGGGGGAGCGAAGGGCAGGGGCCCCCCCTCGCAGTCGTCGCGGACGGAGCAGCCCCCGCTGCGCTTCCCCTTCTGCCGGCGGTTGCAGAACCAGACACGGACCACCTGGGGGGGGACAGACGGACGGATGTCAGCGCCATGGGACGGACTGCCCCTGCGCCTCTCCCCCACAGACCGCCTGCGCCCCTGCCCCCCACAGCTCCGCACCCTCCCCTCCCCATCCCCTTAACCCGCAGCCCTCCATGCACACAGCTCCCCTATGTGCCGCACCCTCCTCTACCTAGCCCCCTAACCCGCAGCCCCCCATGCCCCTCTCCATGCACACAGCCCCCCCCACCCCGGCCCCCGGGACTCACGTCCTTGTCGAGGTGCAGGTCGTGGGCGATGTGGGCGATCTCCTGCAGGCTGGGCTTGGGGCAGCGCAGGAAGTAGCTCTCAAGGGAGCCCCGCGCCGCTGTCTCGATGCTGGTTCGCTTCCGCTTGCGGGCCTGGAGCAGGGCGCTCTCCATGCTGCACATCTGGGGGACAGGTGGGGGCCCCCCCCACAGAGTCACCCCAGCGCCTCGACTCAACCCGTCCCCCCGC
>NW_020665258.1:442984-443401 GCF_002925995.2 Terrapene triunguis
CCCCTGCCAGCCCAGCCCTGCCCCCCCAGCTCTGCCGGTGCCCCTCACTCCCGACCCGCAGGCCCTGCTAGCCAAGCCCTGTCCCCCCCAGCTCTGCTGGTGCCCCTCACCGTTCCTGTGCGGTGTCTCGAGGACACAGTCCCCACCCGGGTCCTCATGGTAGGGGCGGATGCAGGGGCCACAGCTCCGGATCCCCCCGGGGCCGCAGCCCTTACGCCGCTGTAGGAGACAGTTCAGCCGGATCCGCGGTGGGCAAATCGCAGCCGGGCCTACAGGGAGAGAACCGGAGCAGCCCCCGCTTTAACCACCAGCCCCCACCCCCTCCGAGAGCCAGGAGAGAACTCAGGAGTCCTGGCTCCCGGCCCCCCCAGCTCTAACCCACCAGCCCCCACTCTCCTCCCAGAGCCGGGAGAGAAC
>NW_020665258.1:443411-460186 GCF_002925995.2 Terrapene triunguis
TAACCCACCAGCCCCCACTCTCCTCCCAGAGCCGGGAGAGAACCCAGAAGTCCTGGCTCCCAGCCCCCCCTGCTCTAACCTACCAGCCCTCACTCCCCTCCCAGAGCCAGGGAGAGAACCCAGGAGTCCTGGCTCCCAGCCCACCCTGCTCTAACCACCAGCCCCCACTGCCCTCCCAGATCTTTCAACATCTGTCCCTGCTTCTTAAAATCATAATCTCCTGACAGCCAGAACAAAAAAGATCAGAGGAGAAAATCTTTGATTAAATAGTAAGAGAGATGGAAATTTGCTCCTGTTCTCCCCGTGTGCAGCCCCCGCAGCCCTGCCGGTGCCCCTCACTCCCGACCCGCAGCCCCTGCTAGCCCAGCCCAGCCCTGCCCCCCCCCAGCCCTGCCGGTGCCCCTCACTCCCGACCCGCAGCCCCGGGAAGCTGGGAGCAGAACCCAGGAGTCCTGGCTCCCAGTCCCTCCTACTCTCCTTCACACACCCCCGATGCCCCTCCCCCTCCCTGTACCCCCCTTACCTGCCTCCCCCCCGGCCCCCGGGGCCAGCCCCAGCCCCAGTAGAGCAGCCAGGGCCGCCAGCCAGCGCAGGGTCCGCATCGCTCCGAGCTGGGGGGGGTTCCCCGCCTCTGGATCCGCCCTCCCCGGCTGGGGGGGGGGAGGGGCTGGCTGTATTTATGAATGAAGCAGGGATGGAGACAGACGCTGTGGGGCGTGGGGAGACCGACCCACAAGTCGCCTTCACTTCCTGTCCCAATCCCAACCCCCCTGGCGGGGTGTTCTGTGCGGCTGGTACCCGCTTGCCCTGCCCCAGAGGTGGCTGCATTTCAGCCCCATTTGAAGCTGTTTTATGCGGCAGTTACCCGGCTGCCCCTCCCCAGAGTCAGCTGCATCTCGGTGCCAGGCGAGGGCTCCTGGTCTCTGCCCTGGCTCCGGCTCTGGGACCCCCTGGGACTCCCTGCGGGGAGATCAGTGACCCCCCACCCCCAGCTGGTATCCATGGTGCCTGTCTCCAAGGAGACGCACCTGCCTGCAGTGGTAGATGCAGCAAACAGCTTCCCATACCCACCCCCCCGCAGGGAGATGGAACCCAGGCGTCCTGGCTCCCAGCCCCCTCTCACACCCACACACCCACCAGCTGTCACCATGGCAACCAGCTCCCTGCACTGATGGACCTGGGATGAGGTTGATGCAGCAGTGGGTTGTCATGGTGACAGGATGGAGCTGGGGGGGATCCCCGGCCCCCCCTTAGTTATGGGGGGCGGGGAAAAGGCTTCATCATCTCCCCCCCAGGAAGCTGAGACCCCCCCCCAAGCTCCCTGCGCAGGATGGGGGGACCCCAGCCCTGGTGACTGGCCGGACCCTGGGTGTGTGAGGGAGCCCCCACTGCCACCCCAGCCCCTCTCTGCCCCATGGGCAGCCCAGGGGAGGGACATAGGGGACCTGGCCAGCCCTCCATGGGGCACCCTTTGCAACACAAGCTGGCCGGAGGCGATAGCGGGGAGCCAGAGCGGCAGGTGCCCCACCGGGGGGGCACGGTGCTGGCATCTCCTGGGCCTGTTGGCTACTGGCGGCTGGCACTGCCCTCGGGCCAACACAAAGGTCTATTTTCACCAAGACAGCGACCTACAGCAAGAGCTCGGCTGGAGAAAGATTCCCCTGGAGCCGTGCTGAATAGCCCAGCACTGGGGGGGAGTGGGGGCTAGTGGTTAGAGCGGGGGGGGGCTTGGCGCCAGGACACCTGGGTTCTCTCCCCACCTCTAGGGGGAGAGTGGGGGCTAGTGGTTAGAGCAGGGGGGCTGCGAGCCAGGACTCCTGGGTTCTCTCCATAGCTCAGGGAGAGGAGTGGGGGCTAGTGGTTAGAGCTGGGAGCGGGGACTGGGAGCCAGGACTCCTGGGTTCTCTCCCCAGTGCAGATACAAACACAGACCCAGGAACTCTGTTAGCTCAATACATGATTTATTTATACACCGGTCCGCCTTGGCTTGCCAGGCAAAGGAATCCAGCAACATCTGCCTCTCCCTGGCACGCAGCCCCTGCTGGCCCCACAGTCCACTCCACTGAGAGGTAGAAACTCAGCCAACAACGTACTGGGGCCGGGAATCCCCCCGTCTGCACAGCGCACGCTGGGCCTGGGTGGTGCCCGCGGGGGCTGTAGGGGCACAGAGACGGCTGGGCTTAGGGCAGCATTATTTTCTTCTTTACCTTCCTTTGGCTGGGCTAAGCTCTGGGCAAGGAATCTGCACCATTTTCCTGGGTCCGTTCTAACCTTAGAAGCAGCAGCAACGTCACACGAGCTGCCCTGACAGAAGACCCAGCGTTGGGGTTTTAACCGAGACCGTTTTCCTCCTCAGTGCTAGCCACGCACGAGAGTCGAAGAGCGATTAACTTTTGAACACTATTAGCTAGAACTAACTGCAACGTTCCCATCATGTCTCTGGAAGGACGGGCAGCTTCGGGCTTTCAACTCAGAGCGGTTTTCTCCAAACTGGTATCCAGGCATTGGAGTAGAATAGCGATCTTTTTTTTTAATATTGACTTATTATGGGGTTTCATAGAATATCAGGGTTGGAAGGGACCTCAGGAGGTATCTAGTCCAACCCCCTGCTCAAAGCAGGACCTAATCCCAACTAAATCATCCCAGCCAGGCCTTTGTCAAGCCTGACCTTAAAAACCTCTAAGGAAGGAGATTCCACCACCTCCCTGGGTAACCCATCCCAGCGCTTCACCACCCTCCTAGTGAAAAAGTTTTTCCTAATATCCAACCTAAACCTCCAACTGCAACTTGAGACCATTACTCCTTGTTCTGTCATCTGGTACCACTGAGAACAGTCTAGATCCATCCTCTTTGGAACCCCCTTTCAGGTAGTTGAAAGCAGCTATCAAATCCCCCCTTTCTCTTCTCTTCTGCAGACTAAACAATCCCAGTTCCCTCAGCCTCTCCTCATACAGTTTGTGCCGAACTGTAGAAATAGCTGCAAAGTTAACACCATCTTCGCTGGAAGACACAGTGAGTTTGAACAATGAGGAGTCTTGTGGCACCTTAGAGACTAACACATTTATTTGGGCATGAGCTTTCGTGGGCTAAAACCCACTTCATCAGTTTGGGGATTTTTAACGCCATGTGTTTTCTGTAACTGTTACTTGAGCATTTGAGTATAAGAAGTATGATTGGTTTTTTTTTACAGCTTTTCTTATTATTGGGTTTTTATTGAACCCCAAAAATATTCTTTCACCCCGTTATTTTTCTCTGAAGGAGCCAGAAATTTTGCAAGGGGCATGTTTCTCCTAACAGTTAGCTGAAGATTTGGGTAGAATAGGGAGGTTTCGATTCTAATGGTCTTTTTACCTTTAAAAAGGGAACAATGTCATGGCATAATATCTCACCCTCCCAGCCGAAACTGGGACCATTTCACTTCTCACCCTGAGCGTTTGCCTCCAAAATCGTCTCCGAGTGGCTGAGTATGATGAACGATTTGATTGTTTTCAATATACGTATTATCGAGCATCTGAACTAAGTTGTTCTTTTCTGTCTCCTCTTCTTTTTAGTGACAATCAGCCCCCGAGCTCCTGTACGCCGCTTTTCATCGGCAGAAAACGATCAGGAACGTGCTGGGAGGAGTCAGAGGCTTTTGAGTTTTAACCCAGACTGGATTTCTCCCAACTGGTATCCAAACATTTGAATTGAAATGCCAGTAATGAATAAACTAACGCCTCCGGCTCCTTGGCAGGCTGGGGTGGTCTCTTCATCCGTGAGCCCCCGCTGTCCAGAGGGCCAGCCAGCCAGACCTGATTTCTAGCCTAAAACTACCACCCAGTCCCCTACGATTTGTTAATAATTAAAAGCAAGAAAAAAACGCATGTGGGTAGCAAAGAAGGGGTCACAAGGGGGCGCGGCTCCCACGGGCTCTTCCTTTCCTTCCACAGGCGGGTCTGACCATGAATCCGAGCCCCCTCCCCCCCCCCCGTCAAGCAGGAGCGGCCAGGCCAAAGCCGGCTCCGTGGGAGGGGACGGGGGGATCCGGCAGATGGCAGAGCTCCGGGACGGGCTCCCCTCAGGACCCCGCGTTACGCCTGTCGCCCAGTAAGGATGTCGTCTCATCGGCACTCCTGCGAGATTCTGCAACGAAAACACAGACGGGGTGAGTCTTCAACCAGCGACCCCACCGATGTGCTGGTAAGCGGGTGGGGACTAGGAGTTAGAGCAGGGGGGGGGCCGGGAGCCAGGACTCCTGGGTTCTCGCCTGGCTCTGGGAGGGGAGTGGGGTCTGGGGGTTAAAGTGGGTGGGCTGGGAGCCAGGACTCCTGGGTTCTCTCCTGGCTGAGGGAGGGGTGTCTAGTGGTTAGAGCAGGCTGAACATTCCCTTCGACCTCTAACAGCGGCAGCCGCACCCCATGGCCATCTCCTGTCTCAGCTGCCGCAGCATCTCCTCCAAATGCCCTCGTGCCTCAGTTTACCTCCCTCATGACCAGCACTGGGGTGGATGATTCTCCAGAGCTGCTGGGCCTGACTAGCTTCATTCCAACCCTGATGTGGCCCAATCACAGATTGGCCAATCGCCGGTTAATTAGTGTCACCGGCCTCCACCCAAGTTTGCAGCTAGTCCAGCCAGTTGCAGGGGAACAGCCGCTGTTCCGTCCAGACACCACCTAACGCCGCCCCAGCCGGTCTGGAGCCGGATCCTGAGCCGGTGTCAGTCTGGAGTGACCCAACTGCCCTCCAGGGAGTCAGGGTGGGATTCGGAGCTCAGACTAACTTGTTCACCTGGCCTCAGTGGGAGCTAAATATCAATTCAAAGGGAAACTGAGGCACTGAGAGGCAAACCAGGGATGGAACCCAGGAGTCCTGGCTCCCAGCCCCACCCCCAGCTCTAACCGCTGGGCCCCCTCCTCTCCCAGAGCCGAGGACTGAACCCAGGAGTCCTGGCTCCCAGTATCCCTGCTCCTCTGCAGATGGGAACGGTCTAGGGCTTGGGAAGAATAGCAGCGCAGTTCTTATTGCATCCAGTAGGGGGCAGTGCAAAGCGCAAGCGTCACTGCAGAGATGGAAACTTAAACCTAAGCGCAATAATATTCTATCCATCCCCATATACGGGCTCGGGCTCTGGATCTAGCCCACCTCCCCCTGGATCCATATCTGTGTGTCTGCCCCATATCCCCATCCATCCGTCCTCCCCCCGGCTCCCCACACGTGTTTTCCCCCCATCCCCCCCCCCACATCCATCCGTCTGTCCTGCCCCCTGGGTCCATATCTGTGTGTCTGCCCCATACCCCCGTCCATCCGTCCTCCTTTCTGGATCCATATCTTTGTGTCTGCCCCACACGCCCCTGTTCCCCGCACCGCAGATACCCACCCAGCCCTCCCAGGTGCCCTGCTCACTCTCCCCCCCGGGTACCTTTCTTCCTCCTGCACAGCCGCTTGATGACGTGCCACATCCATTGCACGAGGAGGCAGAAGCACTTGCACTGGTTGCACATCGCGGGCTCACCTGCGCCTGGGGGAGGGGGGAGAACACCGGGGCCAGTGATCAGGCAGCGCCGGGGCCAGAGTCGCTCCCGCCTGCCTCGCCAATCCCCCGCCGGGCTGGAGTCTGGGGCTCTCGTCACGCCAGGCTCAGACCTCTCGCGCCCCCTCCTGCGCTTGGCCGCACAGCTCGCCTGGGATGGAGGGTCCCGGCTCCGAGCCAGGATCCCGGCGTGACCCCGCCGCACGTTGTCCGGGGAGGGCCCCCTTCACATGGAGATCCGCTCCCACCCCCGGCCGTGCCATTTCCCCAGGGTCGGTGCTGCTGGCAGCTCCTCCTGCTCACCCGTCGTCTCGGCTTCTAGCATAATTAACCGCCCCACCCGCCCGCCTCCACAGCGGCCTGGCAATCCAGCTGCGGTGTGAGCCAGATCCCTGTGCTAACCTGCCCGGCGCCTCCTGGCTAGACCCCGGTCGTCCTGAATCGACGGCCAAACCGGTTTGAGTCCGCGCCGTGAGAAAAACACCACCAGCAGCAGTGAGCTGGCTCCGGATTCACGACAGGGCCGGCCCGGACTCCCCTGACCTCAGCGGGGTCGCTTGGGATTTAAACGGGGGTCGCTGGAACCAGGACCCAGCAGCAACCGCCCCCCGGGCCCCAGGGGCAGCGGGAGATCTGTGACTGATCGCCATTCCCAGAATCCGAGGGACCGCCCTGATCGGGTCGTTTGACGACCTCTCTGTGCCAGGACTTCCCTGAATTAATTCCTGATTCAACAAGAACAGATCCTTCCGAGCCAACTCGACCGAACCACAGCCGGGGCCTCGGGGCCTCTGCCTCGACTCTCGGTAAAGTGTGCCCAGGGTTCATTCCCCTCCCTGTTACACAGTCACACCTCGCTTCCCGTCTGAATTTGGCTGGTGCTGGCGTCCAGCCGTCGGATCGGAAAACTCTCTGGCTGCGAACGTCTGTTCCCCCTTCCAGCCACGCCTAGGGGGGGCTCCTGTCTCCCCGTAACCTGTCTGTGGCGCTACACGGACCGAGCTCCCGGAGTCAGCGTTTCTAGTTCTCCTCGAATAAGGGCTCCCAGAACTGGATCCCAGCCGTGGCCGCACCGGGGCCGAATCCAGATGGTAAATCCCCTCTCGGCTCCTGCTCCAGAGTCCTGTTTACATGGCCCAGGATGGTGTGGGCGCTTTCTCCACCCCCAAATGTTTCCCAGGAGGGAGCCCCCTGGGCCCAGACACTTCTAAGAGCCACCGGGCCACGGGCTGGCGTGGCGTGTCCCCTCCGTTCCCCACCAGAGAGATCCTTACCGATCTCCGGCGTTGTCCCACTCCGGGTGCCTCTCCCTTATCCTCTGGGAACGGCCCCGGGTTTATATACCCGCCTCCCCGCCCTGAGTGCCCAGACCGGCTGGATCCCAGCGGGGCCAAGTCACGGGGTGGGGAGAAGTCGGGGTGTTTTCACAACCACCCCAGAGCAGCCGGTAGGGTTGGTAGCCTGCCAGGTTGTCACTGAAGCCAGCATCCTCCACCTCACCCCTCGCCAGGGATGATTCTTTCTGGGGGTCTAAGGGGGGTGGTGAGATTTGGGGGATGTGGAATTGGGGCAGAACAGATCTGAACCCCCCCCCCCGGCTCCCTTTATGGGATCTGGGCTGATTCCCCATCCCTGCCCCCTCAAGTGAGCTGGGATTTGGGGGGAGCCTTGTCGCTCTAGGGGGGTGTCTGACCCTCTCTCCCTGCCCCCCTGGCATGGGCTAGGATCTGGGGGACCCTGCCCCATGAGGGTGTCTCCACCCCCCATGTGGGAGCCAGGATCTAGGGGACCCTGATCCTCTGAGGGTGTCTGCCCCCCAACCCCAATGTGGGAGCCAGAATCTAGGGGGCCCTGCCTCTATGGAGGTGTCTCCACCCCTTGCCCCCCAAGTGAGTGGGGATCTGGGATGGGAGCGTGAAGCGAAAGCAGACTGACATAACGGAAATCCCGGCGGTGACACGTTGAGGTGCGCGGCACCCCTGCTGGGAGGGGGGTGGGAGGGCCTGGCCAGCGTGTGGGGCAGCCCCCCAGCCCTTCCCTTTGATGGATCTGGCGGATGTGTGGTCGTGCTGTGAGATGTTTGAAGCCTGATGCTGCCAACACAGGGGAAGCGATCTAGGGTCTCAAACCCTGACGGTTTTCCCACCCGGTGGTTACAGGAACTTTAAGCTCGGGAGAGAGGATTGGTGAGTCTCTTTCTCCAACATTCCCTACAACATACCCCACCCTACCATGTCCAGATCCCCTTCCCGTTCAGCCATTAGCACGTTACAAGCCATCATCACCCTGAGGGTTCACCAAAGCGTTTGAGTAGAAACATTCATTTTTAACAGGTTTTCTTCTTCATTTTTTAAGTTAGCCATCAAAATAGTAAAACAAAACTCACTGTTTCTGTCACCTGTTTGTTTTTTACCAGAAGGAACCAGGCATTTTAGAAAAGAAGATTTTTCTCCTAGCTGTTAGCCAAGCCTTTGAGTAGAATACGTATTTTTTACAGTTTTTCTTCCTATTAGATATTTTCCCCTTCGAAATAGCAGGCACATTCCTTCTTCTTTTCACCTGTTGTTTAATTCAGTGGCTTTCAACCTGTGCTCCACAGACCCTTGGGGGTCTCTGCAGACTATGTCCAAGGGGCTCGCGAAAGGTTGTTGTTACCATAGAACAGTTGTTTGGAATCTGTGATCCGCGGACTCCCGGGGGTGCACAGAAAAGGGGTGCGCGGCTCCGTTCGAAATTTTGTAGGGGTCTGTAAATGACAAAAGGTTGAAACCCACTGGGTTAGTTAAAGAAGTTTTTAGAACTAAGCATTTTTCTGCTACCTATCACAAGCATTTGAGTACAACACATGTTAATGTTGATGCAGCTTTTCTGAATAGTGGATTTATTTTTTACCTGAGAAATAGCAGCAACATTCAGTCGTCTCTTTGCCTGTTTTTGAGTTAAAGGTTTCAGCAACGAGTGTTTTTCTCCGAGCTATTAGCCAAGCATTGGAGTATAACACACGTTCATTTTTAGGAAGATTTTCTTACTATTGGATTTTTTGAACCTTAGAAATAGCAGAAGTTTTCAGTCTTCCCCTCACCTGTCTCTTGGTTACAGGTTTCAGAGAAGAGCCCTTTTCTCCGAACTCTTAGACAAGTATTGGAGTATAATAGGGGCCGTGGCAAAGCGAAGGTTTCTCAATTCCCACCAGGGCTGGTAGAGCCGGTCTTGGCTGGCACAGGCGTGGGCATGTGACTTCAGCTTCCCCAGGAGCCATATTGCTCAAGGGATATAAAGTAACGCTGGAATTTCCCCCCCACCTTCCCATCCGGCTCTTCATCAGGCTCTCTCCTGTCATGAGAAACCTGGCTCCGAACGCCCTCCCCCCCTGCTCTAATCACCAGGCCCCACTCCCTGAGCTGGGAAGAGAACCCAGGAGTCAGCCTCCCACTCTAACCGCCAGACCCCACTCCCCTTCCAGAGCCGGGGAGAGAACCCAGGAGTCCTGGCTCCCAGCCCCTCCTGCTCTAACCCACCAGACCCCACTCCCCTCCCAGAGCCGGGGAGAGAACCCAGGAGTCCTGGCTCCCAGCCCTTCCCCCATCCGTGCCCTAGATCCCTATTGATCATGGCCCCCACTGAGCGAGGTGCTGCATGTTCAGGGGCGTGGGGACACGGTGACACCAGCCCCTTCTGGGGGGATTAGACCCATTTGTCCCCCTCCATGCCCCATAATCTCAAAAGGCCAGTTGTCCATTTCCCCGCCCCCCCCTCCCATTCCCTTCAGGAGGCGGGATCCACCAGTGGGAGAGGTTGACGGGCGCTGTGCTGGGCCGGGCCAGCGTTGGGCCCCTTGCAGTGTGATGTGGGGTCCCTCTGGCCCGAACGGTGACCCCACGTGGGGCTGGGGCCAGCCAGGTGTCATTCGGGGGGGGTCGTGCGGAGGCCAGTCTGGGCCCCCACGTTGGGGGCAGGTCAAACCTATCCCTGGCGGGACAGGCCCCGGTGCTGTTTTGGGGCTCGCGGTGGCCCCTGGGAGGCTGCCAGGATGGGGGGAGCTGCATGGAGAGCGGGGGGGCAGGAGCTGGGGGGGTGAGAATGAAATGGGCGGGGACCCCTTTAAGAGCCAGCCTGGGTATTGGGGAGCGGCCCCTTTAAGAACTTGAGTAACAAGCAGCGGCCCCTTTAAGAACGTCTTCTCCCCTCCCACTCGCTTCCGAGTTCGGTCCTAAGCCCTGGGTCACGTGGCGAGGGAGCATCCCCATCCGCCGGAGTCCGCGCCGGAACGGAGCCCCCCCAGTGCGCCTGCGCGGCCCGGGCTCGATCGCTGCTGCCGGGCTCAGGCTGCCCCACGCGCCGCCGGGATGGTGAGTGCGTGACGTCACTGTCCCCGGGAACCCCCGCCGGGGAGGGGATGCAGGGGGAGGGGGGCCATGCTGTGACGGGGGGGCATGGTGGGGAATGGGGCAGCCGGGGGCTATGCGGGGAGCAGGGGGACATCTGGGGGGCGGGAGGGAGACATGCAGGGGGAGAGAGGAGGAGAAGGAGGGGAGGGGGACATGCAGGGGGAGGAGAGGAGGGGAGGGGCACGGTGGGGAAGGGGGGAGCTGGGGGATGTGTGGGGAGCCAGGGGATATGTGGGTGAGGGGTAGAGGGGAGGGGGGCATGCAGGGGGAGGAGAGGAGGGGAGAGGGGCATGCAGGGGGAGGGAGAGGAGGGGCCTTGGGGGGTGGCAAGGGGCACCCAGCGGGTGAGCCGGTCTGAGAGCCGCTGGCGGGGGGAGGAGGCACTGGGGGGCCCCCCAGCTGCGTGCCAGTGAGTCCCTGGGGAGAGGCCCCAGCCCCGCCTGCAGGGAGACGCCCCCTCGCTCAGAGTGGAGGGACCCTGGGGTGCTGACGTGCGCCATCCCCCACTCCCGGCCTGATGGCTGGCCCCAGGGCTTCGGGGGCACTGGCCTGGTGGGGGGTGAACGCTGAGTGGGAGGAGGATGCGGTCAGGGGGTGGCTGGGGGGCTGCAGGGAGGTGATGGTGAGGTGCCCCAGACCAAGGGGGCTGTCGGGGGGTGGGGAGCTGTGATGTCTCTCCATGGGGGTCTCATCTCCCCCCGCCCCATTTCTCGCCAGCTTTTCTATTCATTCTTCAAATCCCTGGTGGGGAAGGACGTGGTGGTGGAGTTAAAAAATGATCTGAGGTGAGTCCTGGTGCACACGGGGATCCCCCATTGCCTGTTAACCCCCCCCGCTCTAACCACTAGGCCCCACTCCCCTCCCAGAGTTGGGGAGAGAACCCAGGAGTCCTGGCTCCCAGGCCCCCCTGCTCTAACCCACTAGACCCCACGCCCCTCCCCAGAGCTGGGGTAGAACCCAGGAGTCCTGGCTCCCAGCTCCTCCCCCCCCCCCACTGTAACCCCTGTGGTAACACCGCTCCCTCTCTGTTGCAGTATCTGTGGGACCCTCCATTCTGTAGATCAGGTAAGAAATTTCCAGGTTATTTTCAGAGCGTGTGTCCCCCTCAGTGCACCTGGCCCAGGAGATTCCCCCACCCTGGGGCCAGATCGGAGCCGGTGCCCTCTGCGCCCCCCCCATCGCACCCCCTGAACCAGCCCATCCCCTGTCCTGCGGCTGGATCGGAGCCGGTGACCCCCCCATCCCACCCCCCGAACCAGCCCGTCCCCTCTCCTGGGGCCGGGTCGGATCTGTTGCCCCCTGCGCCCCCCCATCCAACCCCCTGAACCAGCCCGTGCCCTGTCCTGGGGCCAGGTCGGATCTGTTGCCCCCTGTGCCCCTCCATCCCACCCCCCTGAACCAGCCCGTGCCCTGTCCTGGGGCCGGGTCGGATCTGTTGCCCCCTGCTGGGGCAAGGCCCCCTGTGGACTCCTCTCTTCCCCCAAGCCAGCCAGTCCCTTCCCTGGGGCCAGATTGTAGCCGACGCCCGTACAGGGGACAGGCCCAGTGCCCCATTCCCCCCCCCCCCCCCCCCCCCCCCCGGGCGAGCGGCCCGGGGCCCCCCCCCCCCCCCCCCGCTTTCCCGGCAGAGCGATGCAGAAGGGAGCCCCTTGCCCCCCTCCGTCTGGGTGTTAACCGTCCGCGTGTCTGTCTGTCCTGCCAGTACTTGAACATCAAGCTGACTGATATCAGCGTGACGGATCCAGAGAAGTACCCCCACATGGTAAGGGGTAGAGGGGGCCTTGCTGGCGGGGGGGTGTGGGGAGCGCGGGGGGCAGCGGGGGGGGTCAGATGTGCTGATGGCATTTCTCACAGGGTGGGTCTGGTGTCTGTGTCTCTGTCCCAGCAGGGGGTGGGGCCACAGACACGGGGCGGGGGCTGATCCTCCCAACCAGCAGGGGGGCAGACAGTACCCCCCCGCCTGCTATCAAGGGGTGGGGACACATGTGGGGGTGGGCTCTGACACACCCACCGCTGCCATCAGGGGGCGGGGACACACCCACCCCAGCCAGCAGGGGGCACCGCGCTCCCCCTCACCCCGCTCTCTCTCCCCAGCTGTCGGTGAAGAACTGCTTTATCCGGGGCTCCGTGGTGCGCTACGTGCAGCTGCCGGCGGATGAGGTGGACACGCAGCTGCTGCAGGACGCCGCGCGCAAGGAGGCGCTGCAGCAGAAGCAGTGACCCCCCCCATGTCCCCTCCCTCTCCCTGCTGCAGGGGGTGCAGGGCGGAGACCGGCCCCGCCCGGCTGCTTCCCCGCCGGCCGTGAAATCCCCCCTGCTCGGCAGCTCCTGCCACTACACCATGGGGAAACTGCTGCTCCCAGACGCTTGGGTTCGTGGCTGCTCCCCCTCCTGGCTGGGAGCAGGAGCTGAGCCGCAGTCCGGGAGCCCGGACGCCTGGGTCCACTCTGCTCCCTCCATGCTCCGGGAGTAGGAGCCGAGCCCCTATCCAGGAGCCCGGATGCCTGGGTTCTTCCTTTCCACCCTGCCCTCCCAGGCCCCGGAGGCCTGAGTTTCTCTCTGCAAGCCCAGGCTTCTGGACTCCTGGGTTCGTCTCCGCTTGTGCTCGGGAGGGAACAGGAAGAGCAGAGGGGAACCCAGGCATCTGGGGCCCTGCATGGGGGCTCAGCTTCGACTCAAGAGAATTGGGCGGTGGCTGTGCCCTTTCTAGGACCCGGACACCTGGGTTCACCTCCCTGCCCCCCAGTATCCCCAGATCTAGGACACCTGGGTTCTGTGTGCTCCCCTGAGCTGCTTGTCTCTTGAGATGAATATCGGGGTGGTTCCTAGATTTGTCGTGTTTCCCCCCTTGGGGAAAACATTTTGGGGGGGTCCCTTTAGTTCCAGTCTGAATCTCCCCAGCCCCCTCTATCACCTCCATGGCCAGTTAAGCCTCATTTTTATTTTTAAACTCTTAATTTCTCCCTGTTCTTTAAGGGGGGTGTTTAGTCCCCCCACATCTTTGGGGGGGGCAGGGACTGAGCTTCTGGGGTGCCGTTAACCCCAGCTGGCGAAATCCTGGAAGAGTTGTTGGGTGTTTGAGTTTGGGGGGGGGGGGGGGGGGGTTGGGGTTTTTTTTTAGGGTTTGGGCCGAGGGGGATGAAGGTTTTTTGTATGTTTGATTTGTGGCTTGAAGACTCGGGCGGAATAAAATTTGGAGCCTGGTTACAAACTTTTGTTGTTGTTTATGGTAGGGTCTACAGTCTGCTCCAGCCCAGGGTCCTCTCTTGGCCCAGACGCCCAGGTTCATCTCCGCACCCCCCCCCCCCCCCCCCCCGGCTCATTATAGATGCCGAGCTGCTGTCCGGGCTCCTGGACACTTGGGTTCATTTTTGCTCCTCTCCCCCCCGCTGCCAGAGCAGAAGCTGGGCTCCCCGGTAGGGCCCTGGATGCCTGGGTTGATCCATGTTCTACATGTGGGGAAACTGAGGCACGGAGAGATGCGACTTCCTCACTCTCACAAGCAATCTAGGCCAGAGCAGGGCTGAGAACCCAGGGGTCCGGGCCCTCAGCTATGACCCAGTCTGCTCCCTCAATGCTGGTGTGTGTTGAGGGCCCCCAGAGCGGATGGGTTGAGCAGGGGGAACGGGTGCTTGGTTGGTCCCTTTAGCGTGGGCCGTGTTCTCTTTTTCGCACACAATGCTGCCTGTCCCTTTAAATAATAGATAATGTTTTCACCTCTTTTTATTGCATCATCAAACACTTACTATGACATCACCCTGGGGAAAGCACTGCCCCTTTCATGTTACATCATTGTCTAAGGGGAGCCTCGCACTTTAAGTGTTACTCAGGCTCCGCCCCTTTCTCAGGACAACCTCATCTGTCACTAACTTTCTGCCCTTGCAAACATAGTAGGCTCCGCCTACTGAGCTTATTGCATCAGGCTCAATTTGCAACAGGTTCCCCCCTTTTCACATGCCTTGTCCTAAGGGAGCTTTCCCTTTAAGAAATATTACATCATCAGAGGACTCCATCTGCCTCCCTTTTAAAAAGATGATGTCATCAGATAAGGCTCCACCCCTTCCACTAGACTGCATTCAGCAGGTTCCTCTAAGCTCCTCCCATTGGTGATGTCATCAAGCCCGGCCCTCTTTAAGAGTAGCTGTGACCTCACTGGCCAGGCTGTGAGCTGTGGCTTGACGATGTCATAGTGGCTCCTTAAGCCCTGCCCACTTTAAGAGTATTACGCAATTCCCTTCATGAGGTGAGGTCACTGTTGTGGGACCTGCCCCTTTAATGGTCTTAGGTTCTGCCCTGAGGTTGGGGAATGGCTGCTTCACCCCACAACCGGCTGCTGATTGGTTGGTGTGAGATGGGTGGGGATGCAGTGCCAGCCAATGGGAAGGCAGGGTGACTCTGCAGTCATTCTACAGAGCGAGCAGTGGGGTTTAGTGGGTGGGGCTGGGAGCTGGACTCCTGGGTTCTCTCCCAGCTCTGGGAGGGGAGTGGGGTCTAGTGGTTAGAGCTGGGGGGGGGGGCTGAGAGCCAGGACTCCTGGGTTCCCTCCCAGCCCTGGGAGGGATGTGGGGTCTGGTGGTTAGAGCTGTAGGGGGCTGGGAGCCAGGACTCCTGGGTTCCCTCCCTGGCTCCTCCTTCCCTATTTAAGTGACCCCCTTTAGCCCCCCAGCCCAATCCCATAAGCACTCCCTGAATCCCCATCCCTGCCTGCAGCCTGGGCACCCAGGGGTTAACACCCCCCCCCCAGCCGCAAATGCTCTGCAAACATCCGGCAAATGCTTTGCACCAGCAGGGCTGATCCCTCCCTCTCCCCTCCCATGAGCCCCCCAAGCAGCAGCCCCTAACTCCCCCCCCCACTCACCCAGAGGGACACCCCCCCCACACCTCCCTCCTGCCCCATTCCCCATTTGCAAACTGTTTGCAGACCCCTGGGGGCCGATTGCAGCTGGTGCCACTGCTGGGGGGGGGAAGGGAGAGGAAAGGGGGGACCCCACCCCTTTCTGCCCCCCCCTTCCCAGCAGCCTTTGCAGCTGGCTGCAAGCAGAGGAGACAGGAGCAGCATTTGCAGGCAAAAGGAGAAACCCAGGTACCTTCCTGCTGCAGCAGGGGGGCGGCTGAGGGGGCCATGACAGGACCCTGAGGGGCCCTTGGCCTGTGGGGGACCCCACCCCAATATTTAGCATTAATGCAACAGGCCTCGTAGCTGGAGTGCAGGGGGCAAGGAGTCGGTAGGGGGCGCTCTCCCCTGGCAGTCAGGGCTTGCCCCCGTGAGATGCTAGAGGGCGCCGTGCTGCAGGGAGCCGGGCCAGGGGCTCAGCAGGGGATGCTGGGCTGTGGGGAGCAGGGCTGTGTGGGGTGCTAGGGAAGAGGGAGTGGGGTGGGGGCTTGGCAAGGGGCACTGGGGTGGGGGGTTTTGCAGGGGGAGAGAGGGCACTGGGCAGGGGATGCTGGGGCAAAGGGCACCGGAGCAGGGGGCGTGGTGAGCTCACCCCATCCCTCCCCACAGAGTGCCGGGGGGGACTCAGCAGGGGATGCTGGAGCAGGGGGCCCTGGGGCGGGGTGCTGGGGCAGGGGGCGCCGGGTGGGGGCCTGGGCACGGGGTGGGGTATCAGAGCAGGGGGCGCAGTGGGCTCACCCTATCTCTCCCCAAGGGGCACCGGGGCGGGGGGGGGCGGGTAGGGGGCACAGGCAGGAGGCGCGGGGGGCTCACCCCGTCTCTCCCCAGGGGGCTCTCTCCATGTCGGCGCACCTGGCCCTGGTGGACTGGCTGGACGAAGGCTTCTCCAGCATCATCGAGCTGGCGGCGGTGAGCGAGCCGCGCCGGGACCCCGCCCGCTACCGGCCGGGCCAAGAGGTGGCGGCCCGGTGTCCCCTCTTCAAGGGGCTGAACCGCGCCCGCATCCTGGCCCTCAGCGGTGAGTGAGCGAGCAAGCGCCCCCCCTTCTCCGGCCGCCCCCCTTTTCCGAACACACCCCGTCCGTCCATCCCCCACTTCTCCGTCTGTCCCTCCCTCCATCCGACCCCCAGCCCTCTGTCCGTCCCCCCTACACCTCTCTGTCCCTCCCTCCCTCCATCCATCCCCCACTTCTCCGTCTGTCCCTCCATCCATCCATCCCCCCACACCTCTCCGTCCGTCCCCCCTGCACCCCCTGTCCGTCCCCCCCACTTCTCCGTCCCTCCCTCCCTCCATCCGTCCCCCCAAACCCCCTGTTCATCCCCCCCACACCTCTCTGTCTGTCCCTCCCTCCATTCGTCCCCCCAAGTCCCCTGTCCGTCCCCCCCACACCTCTCCATCCATCCGTCCCTCCATCCCTCCCCCCGTACCCTCCGTCCGTCCCTCCATCCTCTCTTCTCTCCCTGCAGGGGACAGGCAGGAGTTGAAATGGATCCAAGTCCGGGCCGGGGGCTGTCCCGGGAGCAGCTGGGGGGGCGGGACGCTGCGGGGCCCCCCCTACCGCCGGGTGGCAACATGGAGACAGGACAGAGTGCCCCCCGAGAGAAGGAAACACAGCACAGGTGGGTGCTGCTCCCCCTGCCGGACACCTGGGTCCCGTACCCCATCCCGGTCTCCAGCCCCCTAGGGGTGAGCACTGCGCTGCTGTCCCGGATGCCTGGGTCCCATTCCCTGTCCTGGTCTCCAACCCCCTAGGGGTGAGAGCCCTGCGCTGCTGTCTTGGACGCCTGGGTCCCATTCCCTGTCCTGGTCTCCAGGCCCTAGGAGTGAGAGCCCTGCACTGCTGTCCCAGACGCCTGGGTCCCATTCCCTGTCCTGGTCTCCAGGCCCTAGGGGTGAGAGCCCTCCACTGCTTTCCCGGATGCCTGGGTCCCATTTCCTGTCCTGGTCTCCAGCCCCCTAGGGTGAGCGCTGCACTGCCGTCCCG
>NW_020665258.1:525186-526171 GCF_002925995.2 Terrapene triunguis
GGCTGTGGGTCAGGAGTGAGGGGCCCCAGCAGGGCTGGGGGGAGCCCAGGGCAGGGTGCCCCTCACTCCCGACCCGCAGCCCCTGCCCTCGCCGCCCAGCGGCCCCCCAGCGCCAGGCCCAGCAGAAGCAGCCCGAGCCGGGGGCGGTGCCGGAGCAGGAGCAGCCAGGCCAGGGCCAGGGCCCCCTCGGCCAGCAGCAGACCCAGGCCCAGCAGCGCCCGCAGGGTGGGCACCAGGAGCAGCAGCTGGAGACCCAGCAGCGCCAGCAGCCCCAGCGCCAGCAGCCCTAGCGCCAGGGGCAGGAGGAGCAGGGCCAGGAGCAGCCCCCCCAGCCCCATGGTGCCCCCAGGAGAGGCCCTGACTCCCAGCTCGCCCAGCCCCTCTGGCCACGTCCTCGGCCCTGCGACTCCCGGCCCAGCGCTCCCCTGGCCGGCTGCTGCCCGTGGGTTGGGGGTCTGCCCCCCAGTCCAGCTCTAGCATCCCCAGTAAAGCCCCAGGTCCGGCAAGCCCAGTAAGGGCCCAGTCACGCCCGTTTTAAGGCCCTGGGGACCGAGTGGGCGGTGCCTGGGGACCGAGTGGGCGGTGCCTGGGGACCGAGTGGGCGGGGCCGGAGGCGGGGCCTGACTAGCCCCGCCTCCCGGCCAGACAATGCGCTGGGCTGGCGCTGGCTGGGCGGCTGCTGCGCTCGGTGGCGGGCGAGGTGGACGCGTCCCGGGGTCCCCCCCGCTTGGCGCAGCCGGATCGGGGGGGTCGCTGGCAGGAAACCGCCCCCGCAGCAGCCCCGGGGCATTCTGGGGCGGGGGCCCCCGGCGAGAGAGACCCCCCCAAACCCAGCGCCCCCCGGACCCCGCTGGGAGGTAAGAGCGCACAGGAGGGGTATTTTGGGGGGATCCTTGGAGGGGGGCTACGGGCTGAGGGGACCCCGGGGGGGGGGGGGCTGAGATTGACTCTTTGGGAGTTGCCGGGGGGCGCTGGGCGGGGCCCG
>NW_020665258.1:526271-533894 GCF_002925995.2 Terrapene triunguis
GGGGGATGTGGGGAGGACCCGGGGGGGGGGAAGTTGAGAGGGGGCCGATCTATGGGGAGACTGGGGTGGTTTCAGGGGGGCTGAGGTGGGGGCGCTGCCGAGGGTGGGTTGGCGGACAGAGGGGCGGGGTTGGGGGTGGATTCGGGGGGGGCAGAGTTACTGGGGTGTTCTGGCCCAAAGAAGGGGGGCTGGGGGCATCGCCTGTGGTTTGGGGCAGATCTTACAGGGGGTTGTGGGGTGACTGAGTGTGGGGGTCCTGGGGATTTTGGGGGGCTGTGGGGCTCTCTGCCGGGGCCAGCCGTTATGGGGTGCTGTTTAGGGAGGGCTGAGATGAGCGGGGATACTGAGGGGGCTGAGATTGGGGGTGACCCTCAGGCAGCGGGCGGAGCTGGGAACGGCTGTGGGGGTGTTGCAGGATTTGGGGGTGGCCCAGAGGAGGTCGCTGGGTTGTTTGGACACCGAGGGAGGGTATTGGGTGGGGAGCAGGGCGGCTGGGAGCCAGGACTCCTGGGTCCTCTCTCTGGCTCTGGATGGGGGCTGGGTGTGGTGGGTTGGAGCAGGGGGGATTGGGAGCCCGGACTCCTGGGTTCTCTGTCCGGCTCTAGGAGACGGCTGGGTGTGGTGGGGGGACTGACCGCCCGGACTCCTGGGTTCTCTCTCCGGCTCCGGGTGGGGGTTGGGCTGTGGTGTGTGGGAGTAGGGGGACTGGGAGCCCGGACTCCTGGGTTCTCTGCCAGGTTCTAGGAGAGGGCTGGGTGTGGTGGGTTGGAGCAGGGGTGTGCTGGGAGCCCGGACTCCTGGGTTCTCTCCCTGGCTCTGGGTGGGGGCTCGGCTGTGGTGGGTGGGAGCAGGGCGGGTTTGGATCCCGGACTCCTGGGTTCTCTCCCTGGGTGTGGCGGGTCGGAGCAGGCCTGGCTGGGAGCTGGGAAGTTGAGGAAGCAGAAGGGCCCCCCCGAGGAGCTGTGGAAGGAGCCAGATTTATTATTTATGGGCCTAGGGGACAAATCCGCCCCAAACAACATCCTGGTGGCCGCTTTGGGGGCGGGTGGGGGCAGGAAGGACCTGGAGCAGCTGCCTGGGGGAGAGATTACAAGGCCTGGGAGCTGGGCTGGGACAGTCTGGGGGGAGAAGAGGGGGGACCCTCCCCAAGGTCTACTGGATTTCCCTGCTGCGAACATGTGCAGGGGGCGGGTGGGGGGGATGAGTTATTCCTTCGCTCCCTGGGCTGTTCCAAGCCTGTTTTCTCTGCTGGGGGGCGGGGGGGCGGATTCATCTGTCCTGGGTCTGGGGTGTCCCTCTGCATGCCTGGGGGAGGGCGGGGCCCTGGAAGTTTGTGTTGTCTCGGGTTGCGGCTGGGTGAAAGCAGATTGGGTTGTGTGTGTGTGTATGGGGTTCTGGGTGTGTCTCCAGGGCCCAGCGCAGTTGTGTGTGTGCGTCTCTCTCTTCCCTGGGTTGTGTGCGTGGAGGCCTTGTGAGGTGCGGGGGGGTGTACGGCTGGCAGGGGGGGGGGTGTGTCTCGCGGGCGGGGTGTGGGGGGGGGGTGTGGGGCCGGGTGTGTCTCCGGGGGGGGGGGGTGTTTTCTCCTCCACCGCCCCGCCTTCTCCCCTCCGGATACACAGTTAAAAGGAACCAGCTGTTGCATATTTTTGCCCTGAGCGAATCTGGGCCCAGCCCCTGCCCGGCTCCCCAGGCCCTGGGTGGGGGCAGGCGGGGAACGGGCCGGGGAGATCGGGGTGGGGGGGGGGCAGGGAACCAGTGCCATTGACAGGATCCTGCCCCCTCCATACACAGGGCATATGGGACAATTAGCCCCCCGACTACTGATTATTAATTAAGGCTGGTCTCAGAGGAGAGATGGGGGGCCCCCATTGTGCCAGGTGCTGCACAGACCCCCCCCGGACATTGGGGTCCCTGTTGTGCCGGACACCACCCAGACCCGCCCCCCCACATCGGGCATCACGCTGCCCTACCCCCGTCACACTGGGCGCTGCTCCCTGCCCCCACTGAGACCGCAATTTACATTAGAACCCAGGAGTCCTGGCTCCAGGCCCCCCCCCCCGCTCTGACCACCAGACCCCACTCCCCTCCCAGAGCTGGGGAGAGAACCCAGGAGTCCTGGCTCCCAGCCCCCTTTTCCTCCCCACCCCCACCTCTGGACTCCTGAGTTCTCTTTCCAGCTGGACATGGGCCCCATTGTGTGTTGGCGGCACAAACAAGTCACAGCCAGTCCCTGTCCTGAAGATAAGACAGACCCGAGGGTGGGGGGGTGAAACAGAGACTCGGGGACAGGAGAGATTTGCAGAAGGGCCTGGAATAGAACCGAGGAGTCCTGGCTCCCAGCCCTCCTGCTCTAACCACCAGACCCCACTCCCCCACAACCAGCCCCCCACAACCACCAGATCCGACTCCCCTTCCAGAGCCGGGGAGAGAACCCAGGAATCCGGGCTCCCAGCCCCCCCTGCTCTAACTACCAGACACCACTCCCCTCCCAGAGCCGGGGAGAGAACCCAGGATACTACCGAGATGTTTGATCTGGGCTCAAAGCTCTCACGGGGACAGAGTCCAGTAGGGTGCTTGGGGTGTGAGTTACCCGGGGGGGAGGTAGCATTTGGGGGGACTGGTGGCGGATAGAGATTTGGGGCACAGGAAAGATGGTTTATGTGACTTCCAAGGGGATGAGTTTTTGGGGTCCCTGTTAGCATGGGACTGACTCTGGGGTGACCTGGGGGCAGATTTTTGGTGTGCGCAGAATTCCAGCTGATTTGTGTGTCTCTTTGTCATGGACAGTTTGGGGAGACAGATTTTTAGGGTGACTCTGAGCCCTGTTTCGGGGGGGGTCCCGTTCATGAGCAACAGAACTCAGAGCAGATCTTTGGGGTACGACTTGGCAGAGGGGTGTATTTCTGAGTTTAATGGGGACAGATTTGGGGGGTATTAGTGGGGGACAGGACTCGGGATGGATCTGGAGGGTGACGTTCATTGGGACAGATTTGGGGGCTTGTGCGCCAGGCAGGGACTACGAGGTGACTGAAGAAAACAGACGTGTGTGCCCTGCATTATTGAGGGGCCGAATTCAGACTGACTTTGGAGGAGCCGGGTTTCGGGGAGACAAACCCCCTCAGTGTTTTTTCGAGGGGACGGATGGAGCCGAGAAAACCGACCCGACCCTAACCGCGCGCGTCTCTCTCTCCTCATAGGTCCTGGTGGATCGACTCTCGTTTGTGTGGACGCAATAAATAGCGTTTTTTCTCCCCAAATTCCTGGAAAGGGGGAGGGAATTTTTATTTTTATACTGTCTGGAGCAAGCGAGATTTACAAAGAGGCAAAGAATTTCCCCTGGCGTCAGGGACTCTGGGATGAAGATTGTTTGAGCAGAGAACGTGATAGAACCCAGGTGTCCTGATTCCCAGCTCCCCCCCCCGCTCCAACCCACTCCCCTCGCTCCGGATTTGATCCGCGGCTTGGCAGTCGGATTTAACCGAGGAAGAAACCGCATCGATCTGGTGCTGGAGGAAACGAATTCCTTCCAAAGGGAAGTTGACTGACCAATGTGCCCGGGAGGAAGTTAACGGGGGAATTGGCTCTCGGAAGAAATGGATCAACGCGGTGCCGAGCGGGGGCACTGAGCTGAGGAGAAATTGCGTGGCTGATTGCTTGCTTGGGTCGTTAATGCTAAGGAGCGATCGATTGGGGTAATGGATCAGCTGGTGGGAGAAGCAGTCCCCAGGGGAAATTGATTGGCCGGTGGCCATAGGTCAGGAAGAGAGAAGGGGGAAGAAATTGATCGGAGATCTGGGGCTGGAGACGCTCTCGATTGGATAATCGGGGCTTGCCAGGAAGCAGAACGGATTGGGGGAGGGATGCGATATTGACCGAAAGATGGATGGAATTGATCAGCTGATTGGGGAGTTGGTGCCCAGGGCGTGAAATTGATCAGAGGAAACTGACTCATTGAGTGGGAAACTGGTCGGTTTCAGGGAGAACGGGAACGCTGCTCCGAGGGATCTGCCTTTGGTCGAGTGATCGGGAGTCGTTGATCGGCCGGTGAGAGGAGAGATCCGCTGGCCGATCGGAGACCCGTGCGGGGAGACAAGTGAGCCGAGTTTCTCTTGCCCTCCGCGGGGATCGATCGGTCTCTGCGCCTGGCGTGGAGATTGCCCCGCTTGGGGCAGGGGCGAGCTCCCAGCCATGGCCAGTCCCTCCTTCTTCGGCAGATACACCCACGCCATCGTCCGCAGTGTCCCGGACTCGCTGGGCGCCCAGCCCGCCGGGGACGGGGCGGGCCCGGCAGAGCCGGTGGACCTGGCCAAGGCGCACCGGCAGTACGGGGTCTACACCGGGATCCTGCGGCAGAAGCTGGGCCTGCAGGTGATCGAGTTGGTGGCCGATGAGGGACTGCCCCGCTCCGTACTGGTGGAGGACGCGGCCGTGATCCAGGGCGATACGGCGCTTGTCACCCGGCCCTGGGAGCCGGCGCGGCGGGGAGAGGTAACCAGGATGCCTGGGTTCCTTCCCTGGCTCTGGGAGGGGAGTGGGGGCTGGTGGTTAGAGCAGGGGGCGGGCTGGGAGCCAGGACTCCTGGGTTCTCTCCCCAGCTCTGGGAGGGGAGTGGGGGCTGGTGGTTAGAGCAGGGGGGCTGGGAGCCAGGACTCCTGGGTTCTCTCCCCAGCTCTGGGAGGGGAGCAGGGTCTAGCAGTGCCAGTGCTCCGTTCGTTAAGCCATCAGTTATTGTAGCAGGGTTGGGGAGGAGGCTAATTCTCCATCTGCTTCCTCCAGGGAGACCCTGGGACTAGTCCTTCCCTCCCTGCCCCCCCCCAGAGGAGAGTTGGCCACCTGACCCTAGTTACCGAGGCAACTGCTCATCCCAGCATGACCTCATCGGTGATGCAAACCCCTCCCTTATGCCTCCTGAGACCTTTTGGGAACCCTCCCCCCCCCCCCCCCCCCCCCCCCCCCCCGCCCCCGCCCCGGGGCCGGGGGGAGCCGGCGCCCCCTAGAGGGAACAGGCCCCGTGTCCCATTCCCTGCCCCCCTGAGCCAGCCAGTCCCTGCCCTGGGGCCGGGTGGGAGCCAGCGCCCCCTACCTTTTGATTCTGATGAACAGCTCTTAGGCTGGGATCGGTGTGGACCTTGTTGGCTGAAGACCCACGTTAACATAATTTGTTATCAATTTGTTCTCAGCCACGCTAACGACCCTTTACCAGAAACACAGGGGGTGTGTGTTGGGAGAGCTCCTGGCTACTCCAGCCCTGGCCTCTCCCAGCAGGGGGCGCTGTGGGGAGCGGGGCAGGGGGAGTGGTGGTGGTGGTGGGGGAGCTCCTGGCTACTCCAGTCCCGGGCTCTGTTCCCTGAATTCCCGGCTGGATAAACCCCGGCTCAGCTCTGTCTATTTTCGGAGAAGCCCCAGGGAGGTTTCTCCAAACACGGCCCAGACCCAGGGGCTTTCCCGGCATGTTCTCCCCGCCCCCCCACCGTCCCCTTTGTGTCCCCGTCTCTTGGGTTCCCTCCGACCCTGGCTGAGCGAGTTGCTGGGGGGTGGGGGGCGGTTGCGCCCCCCCCGGTGGCAATAACGTGCAAAGCGGCTGGATGGGCTGCCGAGGACTCGAGGGCCATGTTTTCTTTAGCTCGTCGCAGCGGACGAGGCAGCGAGCTGGCGAAATGTGACGGCAGTGGCTGGAGCAGCTCCTAGTCCATGGGACGGCGGGGGCTGATTTTCCCTGGGCCCTGTGGAAGTCCTCTAGAGGGGACAGGCCCCTGCCCCATTCCCTGCCCCCCTGAGCAGCCAGTCCCTGCCCTGGGGCCGAATGGGAGCAGGCGCCCCCTAGAGGGGGAAAAGCCCAATGTCCCATTTCCCACCCTCCTGAGCCCAGCCCGTGTTGCTGAACCTTGCCTGGTAGTAGCAACTCTGGAGGCGCGAGCTGAATGCCACGGGATGAGGGCGCACGTGGGCGGGGTAGGTCGGGGACGTGGAAGAGGGGATGTTGACTTTCTGAACCCCCACAATCTCTGATTGGTGTTGGGTGTAGGCCACTGAAGCCTGCCTAGAAGTAGTGAAGTTTGAGGCCTCGGTTGGGAGCCGTGAGGTGGGGTCAAAGGGCCTGCGTCGTTGGGGTAGGGCGAGCGTGTCAGCTGGGGTCACCAGGGAGGGGGTGTTGGTAGCCATTTCTGGACCTTCACAATCTCTTCTTGATGTTGGGTGTAGGCCGCTGAAGCCTACCTCGTAGTAGTGGTGCCAGAGGCCTAGATTGGGAGCCATTGGATGGGGTCAAAGAGCACATGTTGGCAGGGTTGGTTGGGGAGGACAAGGGTTTCAACTGGGGGGTGCCGGCAAGGGGGTTTTGGTGGCCATTTTGGAACCCTCCCAATCTCTCTCTCTCCTTGAGTGTAGGCCCTGAAATCTGTCTGGTAGTTCGTCTCATGGGGTTGCTAAGGGACGGGCCAGTGGAATGTGGGGAGTGTAGGGGAATCCCCTGAAAGAGTTAATCTCTGTTGTTGGGGGTGGGGGCCCGATCCAGATCAGCAGCATCAAGAAGGTCCTGGAGGAGCTGAAGATGCGGGTGGTGGAGGTGATGGATGATGGGGCCACCTTGGATGGCAGCGACGTGCTCTTCACAGGTGAGTGCCCCACCCCTGGCGGCGGGAGGGCAAGTAGCCATGGCGTGTACCCTGGGTGTGAACCAGCAGGGGGCGGTGTGGAGCAAACTATCTTCCTGTAACCCCCTAGTCCTCGTTCATTTCCCGGAGCTGGGGATAGAACCCAGGAGTCCTGGCTCCCTGCCGCGCCCCGCTCCTGCCTTCATTTAAAAGGCATTGAACAATTCCCGACTGCACTGGGAGGTTGGTTTGGGGGGGGGGCAAGGGGAGGTGGGGCTGATGGGGCACCCGGGGGGCCAGCTCCAGCTTGGGTGCATCTGAGTGAAGCCAAAGCAACGGGAGCGAATTTGGCCTTGCATCTTGAGGGTTAATGAGTCTTGTCCTGCCCCTTCCTGTCTCCTTACAGGTCGAGAGTTCTTTGTGGGCATCTCCAAATGGACCAATCACCGAGGGGCGGAGGCGGTGGCGGATGCTTTTCGGGTGAGCTGGAATTTTGGCAGGGTCAGGGATAGAACCCAGGCGTCCTGGCTCCCACCCCCCAACTCTCCCTTTTCCCAGGGCTGCGGGTCGGGAGTGAGGGGCACCGGCAGAGCTGGGGGGAGGGGCTGGGCTAGCAGGGGGCTGCGGGTTGGGACTGAGGGGCACCGGCAGAGCTGGGGGTGGGGGCAGGGCTGGGCTGGCGGGAGCTGCAGGTCGGGACTGAGGGGCACCGGCAGAGCTGGGGGGTGGGCGCAGGGCTGGGCTAGCAGGGGCTGCAGGTCGGGACTGAGGGGCACCGGCAGAGCTGGGGTCCAGGCATGTTTTTTTTCTCACCCTTCCCCGGGTGCCAGGATTTTGCTGTCTCTACGGTCCCCGTGGCGGGCTCCTCCCATCTGAAGAGTTTCTGTAGCATGGCTGGGCCGGACACAGTCGCCATCGGAAGCAGTGAGGCTGCCAAGAAAGCCATGAGGGTAACGGGGCCTATACTGGGATGGCTGGGCCCAGGGGGCTGAGCTGTGGTGGCAGCAGTAGGATACCGGGCTGGGTGGGC
>NW_020665258.1:533904-534389 GCF_002925995.2 Terrapene triunguis
GGCCCTGTGGGGGGTGGATGGGGCGTGGTTTGGGGGTCCCTGGGCGGGGCTTGGATGGGGGTGGGGCTTAGGCCAGTAGCAAGGGTGGGGGCAGGGTTTTGGGGTGGTGGTGGTTGGGGGTCGAGTTTGCAGCTGCAGGCTGGGAGGGGGTGAGGCAAGGGGTGGGGCTTTCTTGGGCTGGGCTCGGGGTTGGACTGGGTGGGGTTCACGGGGGAGGGGAGTTGAGTCTGGGGCAAGGCTTGAGGTGGGTGGGGGCGTGGCTAGGAGTGAGTGCGGGCGTGGCATGTGGATCTAGGGGCAGGGCTAGGAGTAAGTGGGGGCAGGGCAGGGGGATTTGGGGGCGGAGTTTGGGGTAGGAGTGGGCATGGGAATTTGTGACTGGGTCCTGGGGACAAGGTTAGGAGTAGGTGGGGGCGGGGCTAGGAGTGGATGGGGCGAGGCATGGGCGATCTGGAATTTGGAGACCTGGGGGCGGAGTTTGGGAT
>NW_020665258.1:534399-540737 GCF_002925995.2 Terrapene triunguis
GGGTTTGCGGTAGGAGGGCGGGGCTAGGAGTGGGTGGGGCTGTCAATGCAAAGGGAGTGGCATGGAAATGGCTCCTCCTTACCCACAATGCCTTGCTCCCCCGTGCTGACCCATGTGTCTCCCCGCAGCCGTTCCAGAAGCTGTCCGACCTCACCCTGATCCCCGCCGCCTGCAGCGAGGTGGCCAAGCTGGGGGGGGCCCTCAGCTCCTGCTCCCTTCTCATCAACAAGAAGCTCGACCGCTAGTGCCTCCAGCTCCCCCCCCAGCTACGTGGGGGAGCCCCTGACCCCCCCATCCTCCCTGTGCACCCCATGTCTTACCCAGCCTATGCCCTGCACCCCCAAACCTCAGGGCACCCCTCAACTTGCTGCCCCCCATTTGGGAAGTGGCAATCACCCTTCCCCCTATTGCCCCCCAACCTGCCTGGAAAGTGGGGTCCTCCGATCCCCCAGAAGCCTCCCCTGAGACCCAGCCTGGGGGCATATTTGGAACCTCCCACATCACGTGTTGTGGACCCTGAAAATAATGGGGTCCTGCCTTCGTGGGAGGTGGAGAGCAGGGGGTCTGGGTACCCCATTAGCAGAAGAGGGTGGAAGGCCCATTGGGTGGGGCCCCCCAAATTGTTGGGGGTCCCTTGGTTCCTTCTCCGGGAGGGGCAACAGCGGGTGCGACCCATTTATACTTAGTGGGTGGCCTGGGGAGGGAGGTCTTAGAGCCCATCCCCATAGGGGGGTTTGGGGAACCCAGCTATGTCCTGCTGGGATAGTGGAGGGTTTGGGGACCCTGATTTATGTCACCGTGGGGGGGGAGGTTTGGGGGACACCGGCATGTTATACCATGCAATGGGGACCCCAATATTGAAGCCAGGGCATTGGAGGACCCTGATACCTGAGATCCCTGAATTAGGGGGGGACATTTCACTGTGGTTAGGATCTTCCAGCCCCCCTGCTGCCCCCCCCCCCGCCATTCATCCACTAATCTATGGTGCTGGTGTTTTGGGGGTAACTCCTCTCACCCCCTTGAAACACAACTCGCTCCCCACTGCCACACCCCAATAGCACGACCCCTTCCCCTGTTAGCTTTAACAACTGTGGGTCCTTGGGGCTGATCGTTGGTGGTAGCATTGGGATACCAGGCTGGATAGGTCTGCTGTGGGGCAGCTGGGGATCCCAGACCTTTAGCTATGTAAGGGTGACTGCCCCCCCAAAGACAGGGGTGCCTTGTGTGTGTATTAGAGTAGTTAGGGGGGCTTCTAGGAGCCCCCTGTGATGTGGAGTAGGAGTGCCCCCTAGGGCAGAGCCAGGGTGTTGATCCAGAGGGAGGGGGGGTTTAGCTTCTCACTGCCTCTGAGATCCTTGACACAATAAAGATTTGAACCAATTTAGCTCCCTCTGAGTTATGTCTCAATTAGGGGGGCACCCATACCCCAGTGCCTACCCCCTGAGCCAGCCAGTCCCCCCTCCCCCCCAGCAGCCAGCATCCCCTAGAGGGGAAACATCACACTTCAATTTCAATTCTCTCCACTGGACCCACTTTAAGTTTATTTTTGGGTGGGGGGGGGGGGGAAGGGGAGCGGCGCAAAATGCCAACCCTGGAGAGTAGCTGCTGCGATCCATAAATAGATTTAATGTCAACTAAATAAATAAGAGTTTAATTTAGTTACAAATATTTTCCCTCTTAAATATTCCAATCTGCTCTGGGGTATTGAATACAAAAATACCTCGTTTGTGGCCATCCTGTTCCCCGTCCCAGCGGGATCATCGGACTCCTGAAAAGCCCAGAGCTCCTTGGCATGTTGCTCCTGAGGTCGCGTTCAGTATGACTTTGTGTAGGGTCTACGAAAATAAGAGCTGGGGAACAAGCCCCCCAGGAATGGCAGTGCAGCTGGTCTCTGAGGTGTGGGGGGAATTGTCTCCCCGCTGGAGGTACTTGCAAGCACTGACGGCGAGCTCCATACTGGGGGGGCTTTGTATTTATGGGGCTCTTCCACTGTTAGAACAGCTGCCAAGATGGCTGCCACAACAGTCCCCATGGTCAGTCATCTTGGACGACGCTTAAAGGTCTCCCTCCACCTTCGTCTCTTCCAAGATGGCTGCCCCAAGGGCTCACCCTCCATTATTTGTGGCCACCGTCTCGGACCAAGCTTTCAAAGGAAGTAGAACATATTCATGGGTGGCCATCTTGGAAGAGACTTAAGGGTCATCTTGTTCGAAAACCTCTTCCATGGTGGTTACCAAGAAGGGTCAACCTCCATTTTTCATGGCCAGCTTCTTCGATGAAGCCATCGGAGGGGAAGCGAGGTGTTGGCAGCCATCTTGGGCGAAGGCTTGGTTGGGGGGAGATGCGTGGTGGACGGCTGCTGTGGGTGGCCATCTTGGGTGAAGGCTTGGTGGGGGGAGATGTGTTGTGGATGGCTGCTGTGGGTGGCCATCTTGGGCGAAGGCTTGTGGGGGAGATGTGTTGTGGGCAGCCACCTTGGGCGAAAGCTTGGCGGGGGAGAGGCAGTGCGGGCGGCCATCTTGAAAGACGCCAACCTGGGAGTCCAAGCTGTCGGCTATGTCTCTAGGCCCGAGCGAGGCCCAAGCCCCAGTCCCGTGGGCCGCAGGGCGAACTGCCACACCCTAGAGGTTGGTGTCGCCGATCACGGCCTCGAAGGCTAAAGTGTCCTCGTGGATGTAGGTGGCTCCCGGGGCGTGGAGCTGGCACAGGGGGAAGAATTCGGGGATGCCGCTGGCTATGTTGCACTTGCTCACGGGCCGCTGGAAGGAAGAGGAGGCTGGCGACGGCCGGAAAGAGTGCGAGAAGTGACGCTCGCCGACTTGATCCAGGAGCGTGAAGGTGACCTGGGGAGCAGATTGAAAGATTAAAGGTCGTTAGAGGTCCAGCCAGGCGCGTGCCCTGGGGCTGGATGGGAGCCAGCACCCCCTAGAGGGGAAAGGCCCTGTGTCCCATGCCCCCCTCACCTTGAGATGGAAAGGCCAGTTGAGCCAGAAATCGTATTCGCCCCTCATCAGCACCAAGAAGAGAGAGATGTGCGTCCCGGCCCCGGTGCCGTCCCCGTTGAGGTAAATCTTGAGGCAGAGTTTGTAGCCGTAGCGGGCGGTGTAAAAGGCTGATGGAGGCAGAGAGAGAGAGAGAGCGATGACTGATATCTGCCTCTCCCACTGACAAACGCGTGTGCCTGTGGAACTCCTGCCCCATGATATTACCCCACCAACCTATTTCACAGGAGACGATTGCATGGTCGGGGAATTTCTGCTTCCCTCCCCCATGTTCCACTAATTGCACTGACCTGGGGACACTGTTAAGCTGTGGGACTCCAGGCCCCATGACATTGTTGTGCGGAGGGCTGTTACAGGCAGACTGACACATCAGAGGGGATTTATTACTTCCTACCACTGTTGCCTGGTTGTCTGCTGTAGAGCTAATGACTTTGAATAGTGTTCACCTGTGGAACTACCTGCGACTATATTTCACCATGTCCAAAGTGTTCTGGGGGATAATGCCCGTTGTAGTGCATTATGTGGGATTTAGGCTATACTCTGCCCACTGTTAATCTCTGGAACTCCCCACAACAGGAAATCATTGTGCTGAGGACATTCCAGTTGTGGGGTTTTGCTGTCTGGTGAGGGGCATTATAGGGTCACAGACCTCAACATCGCCATCTGGTCTTGGTGTTTTGCCTGCAGGACTGTCTGCTATTGGATCTTTATGTATCTAAAATATTCCCAGAAGGCATGTTGCCTCTGTGGAGAGCATTGTGGAGGATTTCTGAACATCCGCCGCTGTTTTCCTTGCTGTAGGCTGGCGTTAACCTGTGGAACTCCCTGCTGCTGGATATTAGCACAGCCAGGATATCCTCCAGGGTGATGCATCCCTGTTGAAGTGCATTATGGGGGATTTACTATCTCTTGCACTGACCCACACATGCTGTTGGGCTGGGGAACTCTCTGCCACATGATATTGCTGTGGCCAAGGTGTGGTGCATGCTGGGGGATTTCCTTCTGCTCCCCGGCAATGGCACTCACGGGCAGAGTAGACGGCAGGTGTCTGTTTGGACAGGGCTTGCTGCATCTTTCGCCTCACGTCAGGGAGCCTCCAGAGAAATTGCCCGTTGTAGGAGGTGTGCTCGAGGGCCTCGACCCGGGCCCCTAGGTTGCTGATCATCACATCCTTGAGGGCCAGGAGCGTGTCCTGCTTGGCCACCTGGAAGGAAGGGGACGGAGAAGTTGGCGGGAGTTGAGGTCTGGGGTCAAGTCGGTGGCTGGGATGCTCATGGGTGGGGGGCAAGCGCTGACCTTCTCCTCCAGGTACAGGATGCGGGCCATGGCTTCCCCCAGGACGTTGGGCGAGCCCCTGTTGGCCGAGCCTCTGGCCCCCTCGCGCCGGCCCATCTCCCGGCTCAGCACCGTCACGATGTTCTGCAAGGTCTTCTGCTGAGCCTCCACCTCGGCCAGCCGCTGGTCCAGCCGCCCCCGAGCCTCCTGCGGCCCCTGCACCACAAGGCACCGGTGGGACGGGCCCGGCAGGGACTCGCTCTCCTCCACCATGTGCACCTGCTAGGAGTGAGAGGAGAGAGCTGAGCCCACGGGCCCCCCAGTAATGCCGTGGGGCCAGTGCCCCCTGCTGAGCCTCCCGCCCTGCTCCCTGCCCCACAGTGCCCCTGGAAAAAGAAAGAACAGTAAATATGGCAGGCGACCAGCTTGGCTTAACAGTGAAATCCTTGCTGACCTTAAACGCAAAAAAGAAGCTTACAAGAAGTGGAAGATTGGACAAATGACCAGGGAGTATAAAAATATTGCTCAGGCATGCAGGAGTGAAATCAGGAAGGACAAATCGCACTTGGAGTTGCAGCTAACAGGAGATGTTAAGAGTAACAAGAAGGGTTTCTCCAGGTATGTTAGCAACAAGAAGAAAGTCCAAGGAAAGTGTGGACCCCTTACTGAATGAGGGAGGCAACCTAGTGCCCGAGGATGTGGAAAAAGCTAATGTACTCAATGCATTTTTTGCCTCTGTCTTCACGAACAAGGTCAGCTCCCAGACTGCTGCACTGGGCAGCACAGCATGGGGAGAAGGTGACCAGCCCTCCGTGGAGAAAGAAGTGGTTCGGGACTATTTAGAAAACCTGGACGAGCACAAGTCCATGGGGCCGGATGCGCTGCATCCGAGGGTGCTAAAGGAGTTGGTGGATGTGATTGCAGAGCCATTGGCCATTATCTTTGAAAACTCATGGCGATCGGGGGAGGTCCTGGATGACTGGAAAAAGGCTAATGTAGTGCCCATCTTTAAAAAAGGGAAGAAAGAGGATCCGGGGAACTACAGGCCAGTCAGCCTCACCTCAGTCCCTGGAAAAATTGTGGAACAGGTCCAGAAGGAATCAATTCTGAGGCACTTAGAGGAGAGCAAAGTGATCAGGAACAGTCAGCATGGATTCACCAAGGGCAAGTCATGCTTGACTAACCTAATTGCCTTCTATGAGGAGATAACTGGCTCTGTGGATGAGGGGAAAGCAGTGGATGTGTTATTCCTTGACTTTAGCAAAGCTTTTGATATGGTCTCCCACAGTATTCTTGCCAGCAAGTTAAAGAAGTATGGGCTGGATGAATGGACTAGAAGGTGGATAGAAAGCTGGCTAGATCGTCGGGCTCAACAGGTAGTGATCAATGGCTCCATATCTAGTTGGCAGCCGGTTTCAAGTGGAGTGCCCCAGGGGTCGGTCCTGGGGCCGGTTTTGTTCAATATCTTCATTAATGATCTGGAGGATGGCGTGGACTGCACTCTCAGCAAGTTTGCAGATGACACTAAACTGGGAGGAGTGGTAGATACGCTGGAGGGTAGGGATAGGATACAGAGGGACCTAGACAAATTAGAGGATTGGGCCAAAAAAAACCTGATGAAGTTCAACAAGGACAAGTGGAGAGTCCTGCACTTACGACGGAAGAATCCCATTCACTGTTAGAGACTAGGGACCGAATGGCTAGGAAGCAGTTCTGCAGAAAAGGACCTAGGGGTTACAGTGGATGAGAAGCTGGATATGAGTCGACAGTGTGCCCTTGTTGCCAAGAAGGCTAACAGCATTTTGGGCTGTATAAGTAGGGGCACTGCCAGCAGATCGAGGGACGTGATTGTTCCCCTCTATTCGGCACTGGTGAGGCCTCATCTGGAGTACTGTGTCCAGTTTTGGGCCCTACATTACAAGAAAGATGTGGAAAAATTGGAAAGAGTCCAGCGGAGGGCAACAAAAATGATTAGGGGGCTGGAGCACATGACTTATGAGGAGAGGCTGAGGGAACTGGGATTGTTTAGTCTGCAGAAGAGAAGAATGAGGGGGATTTGAT
>NW_020665258.1:540837-541816 GCF_002925995.2 Terrapene triunguis
GGGTGGTGAAGCACTGGAATGCGTTACCTAGGGAGGTGGTGGAATCTCCTTCCTTAGAGGTTTTTAAGGCCCGGCTTGACAAAGCCTTGGCTGGGATGATTTAGTTGGGATTGGTCCTGCTTTGAGCAGGGGGTTGGACTAGATGACCTCCTGAGGTCGCTTCCAACCCTGATATTCTATGAAATACTAGTCCCCAAATCTCCATGCGCCTCGTGCTAGGACAGTGCTTTGAGGGGGAGACTAGCTTTTCCCGAGCACTAGCGCCACGCGTCCTTCTACCTGCCTGCGGACTTACCCGCACGTGGCAGCTCAGGGCACCGTACGGTCAAGAAACCAGCTCCTCGGGGGACACGGGGTGGTGCGTGTCTGGGGGAGGCCAGGCCCCGGGAGTGGGGTGGGGGGAATGGTTAGAGGAGCTCCAAGGTGCTCCCTAGAAGGGAAAGGCCCCTTCCCCCGCCCCCCTGAGCCAGCCAGTCCCCGCCCTGGGGTCGGCTGGGAGCTGGTGCCCCCTAGAGGGGACAGGCCCCTTCCCTCACCCCCCTGAGCCAGGCTGGGGTTGAATTTGGAATCATCCCCCCCAGATCGACGTACCCGGTCCAGGTCCTTGAGCAGCTGCGTTTCCTGGTCCTGCAAACACTGAACACAGTACAGGATCCCGGCACTGCAAAGCCCAGGAGAGAACAGGTGTGAGGGTATCAGCACTGCCTGGCACGGGAGAGCGCCCGCTGCTGCCCCCCTACAGCCCAGCCCCCCCTGGTGCCTCCCACCCTTTCCCCTGCTGCCCCCCCTCCCATTTCCGCAGCCCAGCACCCCCTGCTGTCCCCCTGCCCCTCACCCTGCCCCCCAGCGCCCCCCACCTTTTCGAGTCCCCCTGGCACTGCTGGCAGACGTGGTGCCCGCAGTCCCTCCTCTGCCCACACTCCAGCTGCTCGCACCAGTCGCACGGGGCTCCCCCCTCGGCGGCTCCGGGCGCCCCCCC
>NW_020665258.1:566816-566887 GCF_002925995.2 Terrapene triunguis
GCTCCCCTCCTTCCAGAGCTAGGTGAGAACCCAGGTGTCCTGGCTCCAAGCTCCCCTGCTCTAACCACTAG
>NW_020665258.1:566897-588900 GCF_002925995.2 Terrapene triunguis
TCACACACAGCAGGGAGGGGGGCACCCGGCTCCATATAAAACAGACCAACGGGGGGGCGGAGGGGGTGTCAGTGCAATCGATGGGCATGACGAGGGGGGGCTCCCCGGCTACAAGTGCCAGGGCAAACGGAAGGCTGGGGGGGGGCAGTGGGGTGCAGTGTGTTGCCTCGAAGTTCCGCAGGTGCTTCCGGGCCTGTGGGGCAGAGAAGAGGGAGGGAATCAGTGATGGGGGGCAGGGAGGGACGCTCCAGCCCCTGCTGTAGCCACTAGCTGGGGAGAGAACCCAGGCGTCCTGGCTCCAAGCCCCTCCTCTGCTCTAAGCACTAACCCCCAACTCCCTTCCCAGAGCCGGGAGAGAACCCAGGCGTCCTGGCTCCAAGCCCCGCCCCCCGCTCTAAGCACTAACTCTCACTCCCCTCCCGGAGCCGGGGATAGAACCCAGGCGTCCTGGCTCCTGGCCTCGCGCCCCCCCCGGCGCTGGGAGGGAGGGGCTATCGGGGTCCACTCACCAGGAACAGGGCCAGCTGCCGTCGCCCCTCGGGCGTCATGTCCTCCCCTGGGGGGAAGGCGAAAGGTCAAAAAAGTCAGGCAGAGACCAACCCCCCCCCCAGGCTGATTCCCCTCCAAACCCCCCCTTGCCTCCCAGCCACCCTGTGGGTGGAGACCCCCCCACCAACGAACCCCCCCATGGGCTGATCCCCAGCACCTGCCCTGGCCGGTTCTCAGCCCAGCGATCCTCCCGCTCATTCCGAGATGATTGGCCGGAGCTGCGGCCCCGGCATCCCATTGGCCGCCCCCGCTGCCGCCCCACACTCACCTACGCTCCAGGGGAAGTGGCCGCCGCGCTCGGCCTGGTAGGAGCTCAGCACGGACAGGCACCAGTCCTCGTCCACCTCGTAGGAGCTGTACACCGAGGCTGCGGGGAGGGGGCCGGTTAGAGTGGGGCTGGACGCCTGGGTTCTCTCCCCAGCTCTGGGAGGGGAGTGGGGGCTGGTGATTAGAGCATTTACCTTCCTCCACGGCGCTGGAAGCTTCTAGCCATTCCCGAACGACTCGCACCCCCTCCTCGGCCATTACCTTGGGGTACCTGGAACGGGGGGAGTGGGGGTTAGACACGCAGTGCTCCGGTGGTGCCCCTCGCTCCCAACCTGCAGCCCCCTGCGATCCCAGCCCTGGGCTCCCCCAACTCACCGGTGCTGGAGGAGTTTCAGCAGCAGGTCATTCCCCCTGTTTGACATGATATCTTCTGGGACCCTAAGGCACACCAACGCGGGGCAGAGTTAAGGGTATTTTCCAGACTCTTCACTGACATGAGTTTGACGGTTCTCTGAATTCTTTATA
This sequence comes from Terrapene triunguis, assembly GCF_002925995.2. Lineage (NCBI taxonomy): Eukaryota > Metazoa > Chordata > Testudines > Emydidae > Terrapene > Terrapene triunguis. The sequence continues at coordinate 568,239 of NW_020665258.1, forward strand.
TGGCACACTAGAACTGCAGAATCCACTTCCCCAAACCCACTAGACCCCACTTCCCTCCCTGTGCCAGGGATGGAACCCAGGAGTCCTGGCTCCCGCCTCCGTCTCCTCCCGCTCTAACCACTAGACCCCCACATCCCTCCCCGACTTTTACTCACGTGGTGGTGATAATTTCATCCTTCGTTCTTCTGACCAGCAACACTGGCCCCTGGTATCTTGGGAAACAAAGAAATAGAAATAAACTGCTAAGTGAGGCCACATGACCGGGTGGGGTGGGTGAGATAGTGAATTAACATCCCCCCCCTCCCCCACCCGTCCAAAATGAGAGATTTCACCAGTGGCAAGTAGTCCCGAGGGTTAATCCTGAGGGCCAAGATTGTGGATAGGTTCAAGAAGGGATACCGTTAACCTGCGGAACTCCCCACCCCATGATATTGTCCTGATCAACCTGCCACTTGATACCAGAGGCCAGGATAGAGGGAGAGACTTAGACTTCATTATTGGGCTATGGAGCCAGCTGCCACAGGATATGAGGACAAGAGTTTGGAGGGATTAGGGGAAGAAAGGATTTAGCCACGAATATGCATGAAATAATGTGGCAGGCAGTTCCACAGGTTATCAGTAAGGCCCGGAGTTGAGCAGGGCTGGGCCCAGAGATCGGGCTTCAGATGGAGGTTCACAACCACACCCCGTCGCCCGGGGCTGGGTTTTTCTGAGCCGAACGCCTGCAGAGTGCCACCCTGCGAACCCGACATTTGTCAGGTCTCAACTTCCCCCAGCCATCCGCGCCTCAGTTTCCCTTTTTACCTGCAAAGCTGCTCGCCGTTGTTCAAGTTCAGGTATTGCCTCACCGTCCTGGTGACCAGCCCTCCTAGGACATGCAGGTTTCAGAGGAATTAGAACTCAAAAACAAAATCGTGGAGAGTCAAGTATGCCCTAGCCGCAGAAACACCCCGGGGGGGTTCGTCAACACCATGCTTAATAAATAGGTTTCCAAGGAACGAGGAGGATTGAAGCTATCTACCCAGCTATGGCCAGACTCCGCTTCCAGATAGGTGCCATGTAGAACGTTAGTTGCAACAGTGTTTAATTTTTTAATTTAAATTTTTTAGCTAGATTCAGCCAAGAACTTTTCCCTCTAAAACTTCAACCAGGAATTAATTCAGCAGCGTTCTCCAGGCCGGGTTACGCAGGAGGCCAGACCAGATGACCACCATGGTCCCTTCTGCCTCAGTTTCCAAGGTGTGAAGAGAGCTCAGAGGGACCTAAACAGCTGCGGTGGGGCACCGAACGTGAGCTGCGACAGCGTTCCGAAGAGTAAGAGATCAAATCAATCCAGCCGACTGTGGCACCGATCTGCCTCCAGACAGATGCCATATAGAACATCGGTTGCAACGGCGATACGGTACAAGCGCTAGCTAACTCGCGGCAGGGCGATACAGACCAGGAGGTCTCACACAGCGCATTTCCAGGATCTCAAAGAGCTTTATGAAGGAGGCCAGTCCCCTCAGCTCCATTTTACAGATAGGGAAACAGAGTCACAGAATGGTGACATCACCCAGCAGGCCAGCGAGAGCCGGAAAGAAACCCCAGGTCCCAGAGTACAACACTCTATCCACTAGGCCACCCTACCTGCTAGAGAGATCAGAGCAATCTAGCCCCACATCGTGCCACCAGGCAGGTGCGATACAGAACATCAGTTGCAACAGTGACTGTAGGTTGCCTCTAGACCGTAAACAACGATCGTTAGGTTAAAAGCGGCTCGGCACTAACGAGCGATAGATGCAGCCAGAGGCTGGGAGCTGATCTCTGGCAACCCAGCCCGGTCAACGCCTCGCTGCAGGTGCAGGACAGAACACTGGTTGCAACAGGGACGGTTGTATTAACAGTGGACTGACCCATTTTCCACAAGGGGAGGAAATTAATCCCCCGCACAAATGGCTAATGGAACCTCTCAGGGAGAGGAAGCTAACCCCCGCCTGCCACCTGATAATGGAAGCTTCCTCTGCTTCCGCAGCCAATTGGGTTTGCCCACCCCTACCGCCGCCACACATGGGACGCTCCAGAATGTCACGGCTCAGAGGGGAATTCTGAGTGGCTGGGTGGGGTCATATGACCTGCTGGGGGATCGGAAAGTGGGGGAGTTGTGAGATGGGATAGGCCGCTGGATTCTCAGACTAGTCCATGTGTTTGAGGCAAGGGGCCAAACCACATGGGCGGGGAGGGGGGGGAAAATGGGCTGAACCACATGGGCAGAAGGGAAAGGGAATGGGCTGAAGCACATGGGCGGCATGGAGAGGGGGAGGGGAGGGAAGGGCTGATCCACGCAGGCAGAGGGGAAGGGGCTAGGTGGGAAAAAGGGACGAACCATGTGGGTGGAATGGGGGGAGAGGGAGGGAGGGAGGAAGGGCTGAGCCATGCAGGCAGAGGGGAAGGAGGTGAGTGGGGAAAAAGGGCCAAACCATGTGGGCAGCATGGAGGGGGAAGGGCTGAACCATGTGGGCAGAAGGGAAGGGGGGGGTGTCACTTACTGCAGCTCTCTGGCATGACCTTGAGCGCCAGGGGGACCAGGTCGTCGAAGGAGGCATCCAGCACCAGGGCGCTGATGTCCGGGTACGACATCGCCGCCCACGTGGCTGCAGGAGAGACGATGTCAGTGGGGTGGGTGGGGGTGGGGGGTAGATCAGCCCCCCCCCCCCCCCCCACACGCTCAAACACAGACACCCGCCTGGGGCAGGGCTTGGATCTGTCCCCCCTTCCGACCCTCCCCTCGTATATGGTCCCTCCCTCCCCAACCTAGCCCCATGGTTCCTACCCCCCTCCCCGGCCCCCCCGGTACCTGTGAAGCCCCCGATGGACCAGGCGTACACCACAATGTCCTCGGGCAGGAAGCCCAGGCGGTGGATGGCGTATTGCATCACCACGTCCATGGCGTTGGCCTCGTTCTGCGGCAGGGGGACGCCCTGCGGGGGAGAGCGTGGGGGTTGGGAGACCGGACTCCTGGGTTCTCTCCCCAGCTCTGGGAGGGGAGTGGGGTCAGGTGGTTAGAGTGGGGGGGGCCGGGAGCCAGGACTCCTGGGTTCTCTCCTCAGCTCTGGGAGTAAGGGGGCTGGGAGCCAGGACTCCTAGGTTCTGTCCCACCCCTGGGGACTCCCAGACTCACCGTGCTGCCAGCGAAGCCAGGGTGGTTCCATCCGAGCACCGAGTAGCCGGCTGGGAGGGAGAAGCAGGGAGGGGGTTAACGTGGGGCCAAGCGCAGCATGGACAGAACCCACTGGGCGGATGCCAGAGACATCATCGGTTGCAACAATGTGTGGGGAGCTGATGGGCAGTTCCACTGCTGAGTATGGGGGGGCACAACTCACCCCCTGGTATCCTGCAGTTTAGGACAACCCGTGCCCCCCAAACTGGAGTGCCCTAGGGCAGACAGAAGGGTGGCAGCCCCAACCCCCTCCCCAAATAGAAATGGATCCTTCCCAATGAACCCCTATTCCATGCAGAGAAATGGATTGGGCCAAAGAAAGGTTACCTGATTCCCGTACCCCCATCCTGCACAGCGATATGGGTTAGTCCAACCAGGACCATCCCAAGGAAAAGTGGATTGGCCCAAATGGGGCTGCCCTAACCTGTCGCCCCACATACAAAAAAATGGATGGGTCCAAAAGTCAACCCTCTATCCCAAAGCACAGGAATGGACTAATCCAAAGGGAGACACCCCCCCCCCCCCCCAGAGCAGGGAGCTTGGGCCAAAAACCGGGCCCCCCCCCCCCCCCCCCCCGATGCATAGTCCAAGCAGAGCTGTGCCCCACTCCTGCCAAAGGGATCGGATCCTACCAAAGTGGAAAGGGGGGGGAACATCCCCAGTGATGCTGGATCGTACCATCCAGGGGGGTGGGCAGGCAGCCAACCTCATAGAATCCAGCGTTGCCTTCGCAGCAGATCACCTAGGGGTGGGTGGGGGACACAGAGGGGACAATGAGGGTCCGACTGAACCCCAACTCGGGCACATCCATTCGGCCTCCCTAAAATCAGATACAGGATCCCCCCCCCCCCCCCCCCGACCCATTCTAAGTTGCTGCAGCGTTGCCGTGCAGCTGTTCCCCAGCCGCTCTGCCCCAGAGGTGGCTGCATCTCAGCGCCGGGCGAGCTGTCCCCAAGCAGCGTCGCTGTGTGACTGTTCCCCAGCTGCTCTGCCCCAGAGTCAGCTGCATTTTGGTGGGGAGGAAGTCGCCCCTATGTATTAAAATACTCCGTGGCTTCAGTTCCATTTCAGGCCAGCGCAGGGAGTCCTGTCCTTGGCCAGGGGACTGTTTTCAAGTTGTTCCCCCACCCGCCTGGTTGGCAGGAGGGGGCATTACGAGCGCAGCGCGAAGCCGGGCCCCTCCCTTGGGGCGGGTGAGGTGGCTCAGCCTGGTCAAATTTGGACCCCAGCTGGGCATTGTGTCCTTACGCACCGAGGAGGCAGCGCCGGGAACAGTGCTGCTACGGACACTGTCGTCCGGGAGGCAGGAAACCGTTACACTGAGGGAGAGGCCCCCGAACGCCCCTGGCCGGCGCCAAGTGGGGGCCCCCAATCCGCACTGGCCGGCGCCAAGTGGCTGGTGCTGCCTCCAGCCCACGGGGCCCCGATTGCCCTGTGATCAGCTCTTTCGCTATGAATTATTGGCACTTTATACCACCAGCCGTCTGCCCGGCGCTGCGCCACCTCCCGCTCGATCCGCCCCGCTCCCAGGACGGGGTTCGCCCCTTCGCCATGGGGAGTGCCCAGGCCGTGGATTTGTCCCCCCCGAGTCCCTGCTTTCCGGATCCAGACCCCCACCCCGTAAGCGCGACCCACGTCCCGGCTGGACCGAGCCCTCGCCGCCGAGCGGAGAAACGCTCACCAGTTTCTTGCCGTGGGGCTCAGAGCTTTCCCGACGGTCCACGAACATCGTGTCAATCTCGTTGCCGTCACAGGCTAACAGCTTGGCTCGTTTCCCATTGTACTGGGCCGCCGGGGGAGAGAGATTGGTGAGGGGTTAAACAGGAAACGCAGGACTCCTGGGTTCTCTCCCCAGCTCGGGGAGGGGAGTGGGGCCTAGTGGGTTAGAGCGGGGGGGGGGCTGGGAGCTAGGACTCCTGAGTTCTCTCCCCAGCCGCATCCTGTGCCTCCTGGACTCACCTCCTCCACCAGGCGGGCCTGGCCCTGCAGCAGCATGGGCATGACGGCTTTCTGCAGCAGGTAGACGGAGCCGGGATACAGCATCCTGCGCCCGAATGTGTGCGCCACGATGTAGCTGGGGGGGCAGAGGGAGGCGGTAGGTGGGGACGGCGCTGTTTCCCTGCCCCTCCCTCGGAAGAGAATCCACCCTGCCTCCCTCCACCCCCACATCCACGAGATCTGCCCCCCACCATCCAGGAGATCCATTTATGGTCAGGGATGAAAATCACATGATGTCCCTCCCCAGCCAATCATGTCCCACTTACCCTCAGCCAATAGGCAGCAAGGGGCACTCCAGCCAATTAGAAGGCAGGATTCCACCCCCTCCCCGAAGCCGCCGAGTTGCACCCCCAGCCAATCAGTAGCCAGGATCCCTTCTCAGCATTCCAAGCCCCACTCACCAGCCCTCAGCCAATCAGCATCCTTCCCTCTCAGCATTCGAGAACCCCCATGCCCGCCTATCCCTGTGGCCAATCAGCAGACAGGACCCCTCCATCAACATTCCAAAGCCACCTCCCCCTCCACTGGCTGACCAATCAGCATCCAGGAGATGCTCCTAATGTTCCAGTTCCTCCCACCCCGTCTGGCCAATCAGCACCAAGGAGTCCTCTCTGCCCTCCCCCATCTCCCATGATGCCCTGGTGCTGACGCCATGACTCCCATAATGCCTTGGGTCTCCCCGGCTTCTAGGAACCCCTCCAAGCATTCTGCACCCCTCTTTCCAGCCAATGGGAACCCAGGATCCAGCTAAGCCCTTCCCCCGAGTGCCAGGGGGCAGAGCTTACCTGGCGATCTGGCAGGGCAGCTTCTTGATGGCATGGAGGAAGCCGTTGGCCGCGCTCCGGTGTTTGGGCTCCGGCCGCATCAGCGAGACGCCCCGGGAGTCCGACCTGCAGGGCAGCAAACAAGGGGCTTACAGCGGGGGTTGGGAGCCAGGACGCCTGGGTTCTCTCCCTGGCTCTGGGAGGGGAGTGGGATCTAGTGGTTAGAGCGGGGGGGGAGGGGAGAATGGGAGCCAGGACGCCTGGGTTCTCTCCCCGGCTCTGGGAGGGGAGTGGGGGATAGTGGTTAGAGCGGGGAGGATGGGAGCCAGGACTCCTGGGCTCTCTCTCCCCGCACCCACCGGCTAGTGACCTCGTCCCAGCGGAAGTCCACGGGCCAGCTCCTGAAGTCAAAGTTGTAGCTGGCGAGTTTCTTCTGCAGCAGAGAGAGAGAGAGAGAGAGAGAGAGAGAGGAAGGAGGGTGAGACGAACCTAGAGAGAGCGACGGAGGGGTGTGTGGAGCCTCCCCTCCCCTCCCCCCCGGCTAGAATGGGTCATTCCAGCCCCCCACCCCCATGGCAGAGTGAGCAGCATGTCGGCACCCCTTGCTGGCCGGGGGCTGCTCCGGCAGGTGAGCTCAACCCCAGCGTGGCAAGGGAGGGGAACCGAGCACCATGGGAGGCACAATGTTGAGGGGCCGGGCAGCCAGGCATCCTGGGAAACGGGCTGGCACCGAGGGAAGCCACAGGCACCATGGGAGACGGGAAATGGCACTGGGGAAAGGGGCAGCAAGGCATGATGGGAGATACAGGCAGAGCTGGCCCCTGAGCATCCTGGGAGACCATGGGAGGAGGGCTGCGTTGTTTCCCCCCGGTCGTAGGGAGAGGTCAGGGTCCCCTCCACCCCCTTCACCTTGATTTCTGGGGTGCCAAGGCGGTGGCTATCTTCCAGGATGGTGATGAACTGGATGTACTGGGGGTTGGTCCAGCGCCCGATGCCTGCAACAGAGACACGGAATTAGAGACGTCTGGCATATCCAGGGAGAGAACCCAGGAGTCCTGGTTCCCAGACCCCCCCGATCTAACCACTAGCCCCCACTCCCCTCCCAGAGCCAGGGAGAGAACCCAGGAGTCCTGGCTCCCAGCCCCCTCCCCCCACTCTAACCACCAGCCCCCCCCCCCCACCTCTGAGGCAGGCGACCCCGGCCAAAAGGAGCAGCATGGTCCCAGCGTAGTGCGAGAAAGGAACCACCTTCGACATGGTCAGGTATCCTGTGGGGGGGTTGAGAGCCAGGTTCAGTGGGCACCCAAGCTGGGCCCCCAGGGAGGAAATCAGCCTGGAGTGATGCAGCTGGGGAATGGCTGCACATAACACTGCACAGAGACGGCTTGCCCAGCACTGAGATGCAACCACCTCTGGGGTGGGGCAGCTGGGGAACAGCCGCATGTAACGCTGCACTGAGATGGCTCACTTGGCGTGAGATGCAGCCAGCTATGGGGCGGGGTCTGCCAGTAGCCCAACGACACCACTCCATTTTGGGACAGGAAGTAAAGGGGAAATCGCAGCTATGACGATAACTGCAGGGTGGGACGTTTAAGGCAGGCACAATTGGGAATTGAGCAAGGGCCAGAGGAGAGCACCCCTGGCTGAAACCCCCAGCCCGGTTCCCAGCAGCACAGCACCCCCTAGCACTGCCCTGGGGCCAGCCCTGACCGCCAGGGAGAGCGCCCCTGGCTGACCCCCCGAGCCCCACACCCGGCAGCGCAGCACCCCCTACCTTTTCGGTACAAGTAGAACATAGCCAGGGGGGAAGTGTAATAGGAAATAGACCAGAGCACCGACGCCTGCAAGGAACAGAAGAGAGGCTCAGTAGGATGATACAGCCAACAAAACCCACCCCCAGGATGCCTGGGTTCTATCCCCAGCTCCAGCAGGGATGTGGGGTGTAGTGGTTAAAGCAGGGGGGCTGTGAGCCAGGACTCCTGGGTTCTCTCCCCAGCTCCGGCAGGGGTGTGGGGTGCAGTGATCAGAGTAGGGGGGCTGGGAGCCAGGACTCCTGGGTTCTATCCCAGCTCCAGCAGGGGTATGGGGTGTAGTGGTTAGAGCGGGGGGCTGGGAGCCAGGACTCCTGGGTTCTATCCCAGTTGTTGCAGGGAGCGGGGGCTGGGGCTCACCTCAGGGCAGGGACTGCAGGCTGCCGCAGGGCTGGAGTATCTAATCCAGCCAGGACCCGTGGGACGGGATTAGAGACAAACATGTTTTCGCTGCACGAAGTGAGTCATTGCTTCCCTCTGGGGCAGGTTATGGAGGGGTGAGAGGGACCCGGGGGGTGCAGGGAGTGGGGTCTAGTTGTTACCGCGGGGGCTGGGAGCCAGGACGCCTGGGTTCCACTGAATGACCCAGCCCCGAAGGCGCAGGGGGACTCACCAAGGCCAGGATGCTGTCAGCATGTTTCTCCAGCGTCCGCGGCTGGTAGTACGACTCCTGGTGGGAGAGACCCCACATCATTTCGAGCCCCCTGGGGGCCCCTTTGAGCCCCTGGGGGTTCGGGTGACCGGCAGAGCGTGGGGGAAACTGGGAGTTAAGCCTCCAAGTTAGATGGGGGAAAACCCAGACAGATCCCCATCCTGCCACCAAGGAGCCAACAGGGTGTTCCAGGTTGGGAGAGGGGGCATGTACCACAGGGCTGGAATCAGTCAATGTGGGACCCATGGGGGCGAGAGAGGCAGCAACACCACGCCAACCTGGACCACCCATCGAAGGACATGGCGGCCATTTTGGTGAGGTCACATGGGGGGGTCATGCCAACCCAATGCCTCCTGAGCGACAAGGCGGCAGCCATACTGGAGACACGCCAACATGGCAGCTCAGGGAGAGGGAAGCAGCAGCAGTAGCCGCCATTTTGGAGTAATGCCAACCTGGCACGGTGGGGGTGTGTCAGCCATTTTGGTGACGCCACGCTGGAACTGGGCCAACCTCGTGCCTCTGCGGTGGACACACAGCAGCCATTTTGGTGACGCCGTTTTGCAGTCAGGCCAACTTGGCACCTCAGGGATGGGGCCATGGCAGCCATTTTGTTTACATCACACGGGAGTCACGCCAACCTGGCACCTCTGGGGGATAGCATCATGGTGGCCATTTTGAGCAAGGCCACACACAGGAGTCACGCCAACTGCTGGAGGATGGTGTCATGGCAACAGGGTGAGAATGGGAGCCAAGGTAAGGGGGATATTTATGTTTGGGGGGCTGGGAGATATCAGATAGCGGAAAGGGGTAAGATGCCCCCTTGGTACTCTCCTCCCCCCATGTCCTATAATAGTCTGTCCCAGGGGGATATTAACACCCTAAGACCTGGAAGATACCATGCTGGATAATGGGGGGGACTGTATTTCTTCAAGTACCCTACACAGGGGACTGACCCGTTGGGATATCAATACACTAGAGCCTAGGAGAGGCCATGTACACCCATCTTCCTAGTGAGTGGTCTCTCCTGAGTGGGTGAAAACATCATTACCTCAAAGACTAGCAGCTACCATATCAGGTGAAAGAGCGTGGCACCCCCCCCCCCCATGTCCTACAATGGTTTTTCCAAGGGAGTATCAATAGCCACGGGGTTTGGACGATACCATTGGATAATGGGGGGGGGGAAGGTCCAACTCTTTGTGACCCCCCCAATTTCCTACAATGGTCTCCCCCAAAAGGGGGTGCCTGTCAATACCATATTGCAGAATGGAAAGGGGTTCAGCTCACCGCGCTCCTTGTGCTACAATGGTCTCTCCCAAGGGAGGGATACCAATCCCCTGGGGATGCCATGCTGGATAACGGGGAGCAGCCCAGAAGACCAACCCCCCCCATGTTCCATTATGGTATCGCCCAGAGGGGTATCAAGATCCTGGGGCTCATAACATTCCATGATGGACAATGGGGAGCTGCCCCCTTTCCCCGCCATGGTCTTTCCCAAGCCCCCATAGAGATAACGGGAGCCCGGGCGATACCATTGTCTCCCGCGGGGAGAGGAAGCGGACTCACCCAAGAACCATCCTGGGCCCCCTCGGCTGCCTCATCCCCGTCTCGGGAGGGCCTGGCCGGCCCCCGGTCCCGATAGACCCGATAGAGCCGCGGCCCCAGCACACAGCTCAGCAGCTTCGCCATCTTGGCCCGGACCAAAGCCGGGGGCCGGGTGGACGAGGGGGGGAATTAACTCCACTTCCGGGTTCTCTACAGGAGCCCGGGGCGGACAGACTTAACCAGGGGATTTCAGAACGCTTCCCTCTGGGAGACGGATCTTAAAGGGCCAAGCGGCCGTTTTCTCGTCCCCCCCCCCCCCGCTCTTAAAGGGCCAGGCGTCCATTTCCCCCTACCCTCCCCCCCTCAAATTTAGTCCTGTGGTGGGGGACGAAAGGGGGTGTTGCCACGACTACGGTCTGGGTCGCACCAGCCTGGCACCTCCAGGGTGGGGACGCGGCAGCCATGTTGGGAGTAATGCCAACTGGGCAGCCATTTTGGTGCCAGCATAGGGGGATGGGGGGCAGGGGTCACGCCAACTGGGTGGGGGCCTGACAGCCGTTTTGGAGGTGGTGTCAACTGGCCGCTGGGGTGGGGACACAGTGGCCATTTTAGAGTGGCTGTATTGGTCTCATGCCAACTTGGCGGCTCTGAGTTGGGGGATGCGGCGGCCATGTTGGTATCGCCATGTTGGAGCTATACCAAGATGGCGTCTCTGGGATGTGTCGGCCATTGGTCTCATGCCAACTTGGCGTCTCTGAGCCAATGATGTGGCGGCCATCTTGGTATCGCCACACTGGAGCTATGCCAAGATGGCGTCTCTGGGAGGTGCTGGCCCTTTAGGAGCCATCGTATTGGAGTTAGGCCAAGATGGCGTCTCTGGGATGTGTTGGCCATGTTGGTATCGCCATATTGGGGTTACGCCAAGTTAGTTTCTCTGGGATGCGTTGGCCATTACGGGTCTCCTGCCAACTCAGCGTCTCTTCGGTGGGGATGTGGGCGGCCATGTTGATGTCACCATATTGGAGCGAAGCCAGGTTGGCGTCTCTGAGATCTGGCGGCCATGTTGGTGTTGCTCTGTTGGGCTCATGCCCACTCAATAGCTTCGGGTTCAGGATGTGGTGGCCATTTTGGTGTCGCCAGGTGGAAATCTCCGGAACGTGGCAGCCATATTGGTGGTACCATATTGAAGTCACACCAATTTTCTAGCTCCAAAGAGGGTTCACGGTGGACGTTTTGCCGCGCTGACATGCGACAGTCTCTGGGGTGGGGCGGCTGTTTATACAGGGATTCTCTCCCCCGGCGCTGAGATGCAGCCATCTCTGGGGTGGATCACACCACTCCCCTTTCCCTCTCTTTCACGCCCCCTTCCCACTCCTACGCTGCTGCTGTGCGTCCCTGATAAGCCGGCCACCAAACCCCCAAGTCACTCCAGAGATAGCTACGTCCGGCTCTATTTCGGTCTCTTCCTCCTTGGGTCTTGGAGATAGAGCCCCAAGGTGGTGCCACCCAGAAGGACCCCGGCATTCGGGGCATCATGACCCCCATCTGGATCTTACTCCTTCTCCAGCTGCGACTCACCAGAGAGGAAGGTAAAAACCTGCTTTTTATTGGCCACCCCAGACTGCATCTCAGGGCCGGGAGAGGGGTCCCTGTATAAACAGCCGCCCCATCCCAGAGGTGGCTGCATCACAGGGCCGGGTGAGGGATCCCTGTGTAAACAGCTGCCCCACCCCAGAGTCAGCTGCATCTCAGTGACAGGAAATCTAACCCCTGTGAATCCCCCTCTCCCGCAGATGCCTACGTCCAGAAGGGGCAGGACCGGGAGCTCCCTTGCGGCCTGGTCGAGTCTCTCCCGGGCGCGGAAGAGGTGACGTGGTCCTACAATGCTGGTGTTCCTGGGTCCTCGTCGGTGCCGTTATTCCGGGGCGCGGCGGGTCAGGCCCTGAAGAAGGAGGCGGAGGCCAGGGAGCGGCTCTCCGTGTTCCGCAACCACTCCCTGTACCTGCGGAGGGCCGAGGACGGGGACACGGGGACCTACTGGTGTTCGGTTCAGGGAGCCACCCGCAACACCTACCACCTGAATGTTGTCACAGGTGGGTCGCGGCTGGCGCCCCCTAGAGGGGATAGGCCCTGTGCCCCATTCCCACCCCCCTGAGCCAGCCAGTCCCCGTCCTGGGGCCGGATGGGAGCCAGCGCCCCCCAGAAGGGACAGGCCCCTGCCCCATTCCCACCCTCCTGAGCCAGCCAGTCCCCATCCTGAGGCCGGATGGGAGCCGGCGACCCCCAGAGCGGACAGGCCCCGTGCCCCATTCTCCACCCCATTGCTTAACTGTCCCCTGCAGGGACCCAGATGGCGCTGACGACCGGCCACACCAACATGACCTGCCACCAGTTCTCCTGCGCGATCTTGGACCGGCAGGCGCTGCCGGCGGTGACATGGCGGGTCGACGGGCAGCGGGCGCAGGACACCGACGGGCAGGGCCAGCACCTCGTCTTCTCGGGCTCGCGGGTGGCGCTGCTCCAGGCCTGCTGGAACAGGAGCGACCAGGGGGCCAGGAAGAAGAAAAGACGGGTCAAGTGTGAGGTGAACGGCCTGCAGGTCACCTTCAACCTCGCTGGTAGGGATGGGGCCAGGACACTGGGGTTATCTGGGTAGGGAGTGGGGGAGAGGGGGTCTAGTGGTTAGAGCAGGAGAGGGGGGGGTCTGGGATCCAGGACTCCTGGGTTCTGTCCCCTGCTCTGGGAGGGGAGTGGGGTCTGGTAGGTTAGAGCAGGGGGGGCTGGGAGCCAGGACTCCTGGGTTCTCTCCCCAGCTCTGGGAGGGGAGTGGGGTCTCGTGGTTAGAGCAGGGGGGGCTGGGAGCCAGGACTCCGGGGTTCTGTTCCTCACTCACCCCTTGTGTTTTCCCCGGGCGATGGGAGCAGGGAAGGACCCCCCTGCCCCCAACGTGGGGGGACCCGCCTGTAGCTCCGCCTGGATCCCCCTGGCCGTGTGCGCAGCGCTGGAGTTCCTGCTCCTCCTTGCCTTGGGGGCGGCGCTGTGGAGGCGGGGGCAGCCGGACCGGAGGTAAGTACTGGCGGGGAGCGGGGAGTGGGGTCTGGTGGGTTAGAGCAGGGGGGCTGGGAGCCAGGACTCCTGAGTTCTCGCCCCGGCTCTGGGAGGGGAGTGGGGTCCACTGATTAGAGCGGGGGGGGCTGGGCACCAGGACACCTGGGTTCCATCCCTGAAGCTTAGTAGGGAGGCCCCCGCTCACTCGTCCCCCAATTCCCTCTCTGCAGGTCACACCTCGGCGACCTTCCCGTGCACACCCAGCCAGGTAGGTGCCCCGCTGCGGATCTGTGGGGCCGCTGGGCCTAGGGGCAGCAGCCAGCCTTCGCCCCTACCCCATTGTGGGGTGGGGGGCAGGGCTGTGTCTGCCTTCATTCAATGGCCTGGGGGGGGGGAAGGGATTTCTCTCCCCCCATCCCAAGGAGCTCCCATCAATTCTCATGCGGTTTCTCTCCTGTCTCTTATTCCAGACCCTCCCGGACCCAAATCCCAGGCGCAGCTGTATGAGAACGTGGGGCTGGGCTGGGACACGCAGGTGGGGAGCCGGCGCCCCCTGGGGGGGACAGGCCCCGTGCCCCATTCCCTGCCCCCCATAGCCAGCCACTCCCTGCCCTGGGGCCGGATGGGAGCAGGCGCCCCCTAGAGGAGACAGGCCCCTGCCCCATTCCCTGTCCCCCTGAGCCTGCCAGTCCCTGCCCTGGGGCCGGATGGGAGCCGGCGCCCCCTAGAGGGGACAGACCCCTGCCCCATTCCCTGTCCCCCTGAGCCAGCCAGTCCCTGCCCTGGGGCTGGATGGGAGCCGGCGCCCCCTAGAGGGACCAGGCCCCTGCCCCATTTCCCACCCCCTGAGCCAGCCCCGTTTCAGGGGTGACTGTGAGCTCCTGTCATCCCAGCAGGGGGCACCGATCTTGCCCAGCCGTGATGGCCCCGTCAGCCCCTGTGGAGCGACCCCCGCCCCTCGAGCTCTGTGTCGGGGTCCGGGCGGGGCCGAGCCGCGTGTCAACACCCAGCGCCCTCCGCAGGGCGGTTCGGAGGCTCCCTGAGGCTACCAGGGGCTTTCCAAGGGGAAGAGCTGGAAGAGGAACCCAGGCGTCCGGCCCTCCGCCTTCCCCGCCCCATGGGGGCTGGGGTGACAGATGGGGACTGGGCATTTGGGGGGGGGTTGGAGCAGAGAATAAAGGAGAATGGAGTAGAGTTTGTGACGGGAGTGTGGGGCTGAGAGAGAGAACACACAACCACACACATCCAACCACAACCACACAAACAGAACCAGACGTGATCACAAATGCACGCACATAACCACATGCACACAGCCACCCAACCACAACCGCACGCACAGACTCAGACACAATCTCACACACACACACGCCCAGCCATGCACACACAGACGCCGAAAACCAGACACAATAACACAATCACAATCACAGACACACACAGACCCAGATTCAGGCACAATCACACAGATCCACACACACACAACCGCGCACGCACATACACACAGAACAAGAGTCAGACACAATCACACACATATACAACCATGCACACACAGACAGAAAACCAGACACAATAACAATCACACACACGCACACAACAACATAATCCCCACGGACACACACGCACAGGAACAGACACAGACACAATAACATAGTCGCACACACAGAAAACCAGACACACACACACACACACACACAAAACCCATAACACAATCACACCCACAGAGAACCCCCCACAATCACACAAACACACACACACATAACCCCCCCCCCACAATAACACAAACACACACACAGAGGACATAAGAACAGCCAGACTGGGTCAGACTAATGGTCCATCCAGCCCAGTATCCTGTCTACCAACAGTGGCCAATGCCAGGTGCCCCTGAGGGAATGAACAGAACAGGGAATCATCAAGTGATCCAGCCCCTGTCGCCCATTCCCAGCTTCTGGCAAACAGAGGCCGGGGCCACCATCCCTGCCCAGCCTGGCTAATAGCCACTGATGGACCTATCCTCCAGGAATTGATCTAGCTCCCTTTTGAACCCCGTTATAGTCTTGGCCTTCACAACATCCTCTGGCAAGGAGTTCCACAGGTTAACAGTGTGTTGCGAGAAAAAATACTTTCTTGTGTTTGTTTTAGATCTGCTGCCTAGTCATTTCATTTGGTGGCCCCTTGTTCTTGTGTTAGGAGAAGGAGGAAATAACATTTCCTTATTCACTTTTTCCACACCAGTCATGATTTTATAAACCTCTAGCTTATCCCCCTTAGTCATCTGTTTTCCAAGCTGAAAAGTCCCAGTCTCATTAATCTCTCCTCATACGGTAGCCGTTCCACACCCCTCAGCAGTTTTGTTGCCCTTTTCTGAACCTTTTCCAATTCCAATCGATCTTTTTTGAGATGGGGCGACCACATCTGCATGCGGTGTTCAAGGTGTGGGTGTCCCGTGGGTTTACATAGAGGCAACATGATATTTTCTGTCTTATTCTCTCTCCCTTTCTTGATGATTCCCAACATGCTGTTCTGCTTTTTTGATCCCGCAGCGCTTTGAGTGGATGATTTCAGAGAACTCTCCACAGTGACTCCAGGATCTTTCTTGAGCGGTAACAGCTCATTTAGACCCCGTCATTGTACTTGTCTAGTTGGGATTGTGTTTCCCAATGTGCATTTCTTTGCAATTATCAACATTAAATTTCATCTGCCATTTGGTTGCCCAGTCACCCAGTTTTGTGAGATCCTTTTGTAGCTCTTCGCAGTCTGCCTGGGACTTCACTACCTTGAGTGGTTTTGTATCGTCTGCAAATTTTGGCCTCTCTCTTACCCCTTTTTCCAGATCATTTATGAATATGTTAAATAGGACTGGGCCCAGTACAGATCCCTGGGGGACAGAACTGCCACAGTCACAAATCACACACACTGACAGAGAACCCCCCAGTAACACCATCGCACACCACACACACTGACAGAGAACCCCCCCAATAACACCATCACACACTGACAGAGAACCCCCCGAATAACACCATCACACACTGACAGAGAACCCCCCCAATAACACAATCGCACACCACACACACTGACAGAGAACCCCCCATTAACACAATCACACACCACACACACTGACAGAGAAACCCCCCACAATAACACAATCACACACCACACACACTGACAGAGAAGCCCCCAATAACACAATCACACACACACACAATAAAACAGACATACAGAAAAGTAGCTACACCGAGAGCAAGACAGAAACACACAACACAATCACACAGACACAAAGTTACACACAACAACATAGTCACACACACACAGAGAATTACACACACACAGAAATGCACATATACACAGTAAAACAACCCCCCCACACCTATAACTATGCAGCAAAACCAACACAGAAACCCAGCTACACACAACACAATTACACACACACTTACACCACTACACCCAATGACACCCACACAAAACCGCAGCCCCACCTGTGACCCACACAACACAGCCGCACCGTGCCCTGCTCCGCACGCACACCCTGTGCACCCCCCCTCCACACACACACCTGCACTGTGCCCTGCCCCCCACGCGCCCCCAGGGGGCTGCGGGTTGGGAACAAAGTCACAACTGCTGGCGATCGGAGCCAAGACAGGATTCATTCTGGACACGTTTCAGGAGAACAAATACACACCACACACAACACAACCGCACCGTGTCCTGGTCCACAATTTCACAGCACACACAGCACAAATTCATCGGTACACAGGCACACTGCGTCACTGCGCCTGGCTCCACAATCTCACCCCCCAGCACCCAGCCCCACCTGCCGCCGAGCTCCCAGCCTGTCTGCTCACGCCCGGCTCTGGGCGCTAACTCCGTGTGCAGCACGGGAAATTTCTGATCACCCGCACATACGCCCAGTGCGAACACCACAACAACCGAGCTCTGAGTCATGCCCCAGCCAAAGGCCTTGTGTGTCCCAGCTCCAACCCACAGGGCATTTCAGAGAGCTGGGAATGGGGGGAGCCCAGGGCTGGGCTAGCAGGGGCTGCGGGTCGGGAGTGAGGGGCACCGGCAGGGCTGGGGGCGGGGAGGGCTGGGCTGGCAGGGGCTGCGGGTCGGGAGTGAGGGGCACTGGCAGAGCTGTGGGGGGACAGGACCGGGGTAGCAGTGGCTGCGAGTCAGGAGGGAGGGAGGAAGAAAGTCACAACTGCTGGGCGATCGGAGCCGAGACAAGATTTATTCTGGACGCGTTTCAGGAGAACATGAGCAGAGGAAGCCGAGGCGCTGATCCTGCCTGCGCCAGCAGGGGGCAGCACCAAGCTGCTGTGCCGTTGTGTGGGGGCAATACAACGCTCCCGGCCCCCTCTAGCCCCTGCCCAACCTCTGTCGGCATTGGGATGAAGAGCAGAGTCCTCCCCCCAGCACCCTCCGGGTGATCATTGCCCCGATGCCAGCCCTGCAGCCAGGCGAAGACGTGGGGCCAGGTGTGGGCAAGGCTGGCGAGCAGAAGTGCTGCCCCCAGGTGCGGGCGGGGCCGGTGCGGAAGGCAGTGAACATTTGGCACCAGATGTCTGTAGTGCCAGTGAGCATGAGGGGGGGAAGGCAGAGGGAGGAATACAGAGGCCTGGACAGCTGGAGCCAGGGCATCTGACCCCAGCTGCAGCCCCCGCAGATCCCACCCTGCCACCAATGGGGCATTGGCAGCTGCAGCGAGGGGGCTCAAGGCAGGGGACGGTGCCGCAGCGCCCAGTTCTTAAAGGTACATTTGTCCACAGGCCGCGGCTCCCTCATTGACAGTCCCGTGTCATCGGGAGCCGGCAGGGACAGGTGGGAAATTCAGCGGCTCGCCTTGGATTTTTTTTGCGGGGGGGCGGGGTTACATAAAAATGGCAGCGTGCCAGCTGGGGCAGGGTTTGGAGGCTGGAGACTGCAGCAATGGGTAGCTTATCAGACCGAGAGTGAGACTTGACAAAAAGAAACAGAATGAACGGTGAAAAAGTTCAGGGGGCCACCACGAAAGAATGGGGAATACATTTTCCTTCTCCGGACAGACCCCGAGGGTCTTTCCCCTTCGTCCCCAGGTTATAATGATTTAAGACGACCAAGAAAAGGCCAAAGATCGGGTCTCACCTCTGGCTAACAAGTGCCCCTTTAAGAAGAAAAGGGGCGGGGCTATTTAAAGGCAAGGTCAGGATGGATTTTTTTTGCCCCCCAACAGAAATTATTTCCTCTTCCCTCCCGGCTTCTGGAGCAGGGATTAGAGGCCCCGGGCGAGCCAGGCCCCCAGCATGGCCAGCCCTGCGGCCAGGGAGAGCTGGGCCCCGGCGCCCGCGGCTGAGTTGCAGAATTCGCCCTCGCAGCACTCGTAGGAGGTGCTGTAGGTGATGCCTGCCCAGGTCGAGGTGTCATTGGTGTGGCATTTCACCTTGTCAACGCAGTTCTTCTTCATCATCAGCCTGTGGCCGGCTGGGGGGAGAGAGCAAGAAAGAGGGAATGAGACAGAGAGAAATGCAGAGAGCCGGAGAACGAGGGGACACGAGAGAAACGGAAGAGGAGAGAGGACGAGGAACTGGAAGAGAGAGCTGGTGAGGAGGAAGGGGTGTTACCTGCACGGCCCCGGATGATAGCGCAGAGCTGGTCGTCCTTGCAGGTGACGGTGGTGGTGTGGCAGGGGATGTCAAATACGGTGAAGTCGCATTTCAGGCACTGCAGGGCCGCTCCTGGGAACAGAGAGAGAAAGGATGAGACCAAGTCTATCTCCTTTTGGGGCTATCGGGGAGGGCGCAATGATCAGATTTACTAGCATTGGTAGCAGTGGTGGGATAGATAATGACAGTTTTATATTTAGCCCTGCCCCTTTAAAAACAGCTCAGTTCTGGAATTCACACGCATCCTGACATGAGTACTCCAATTATTTTCACCCAACACACAGGAGTTACACAAAAACACTGAGATGCACAACAACACAGTTGTATAGACACAGACAACACCCAAGCACAATGCTGCACACCACACAAACACAGGGCTAGCCTTACAAAGCGAGGTGTGTGTGCACACACACCCCATTGGAAGCAACACAGGTTCACACAACAGCCATCCGAAACATGACACAAACACACAAAATACACAGCTGTAAACCAACCACAGACACCCGCAAAAACACGCCAAGAAGGACACACCCACATAACACAAACATGGTCCCACAAAACCCCACCAGCACAAACAAAACACAAAGGCACACAAATACAAATGAGGCACAAACACAGGCACGCCAAACACGACGACACATACACAAACCCATGGGGATGTGCCACAAAGAACCAGTGCAGCACACACAACACAAAGCCAGGCACACACACAACACAGCAGCACACAAAACACACCCGTGAAAAGCTGGGTGTGTTTTGGCAAGCGAGATTTCAAACCATGGGAAAAACAACCCAGCCTGGAAAATTGGACTCAAGGCCAAACCAAATCCAAATGCCTTTCCCGTGTGTCAGGCGGGTGTGTGTCCCCACTGGTGTGTGTCCGCTGCACAGAAATTCCCTTGCCCGCTGGGCTCTGGGTCCCCCCAGCTCCGGCCAGCGTCCTGCCTGAGCCCGGGCCGAGGGCAAGAGATCTCCCAGCTGCCCCCTTGGACTGGAAATGGCAGGGGTGGGCGACCCGAGCAGAGCTTGGTGCGTGCCCTGGACTGGTGAGGAAGCAGGAAAACAGCCCCCCCCCCCCCCGCCCTATTTCCAAACTGTAGGTTGAAGAAAGGGAATTGTCTGCTGGAAAAGAACCCAGGAGTCCTGGCTTCCCTGCCCGGTCTAACCACTACACCCCAACCCACTGCTAGAGCCAGGGAGAGAACCCAGGAGTCCAGGCTCCCAACCCCCCTGCTCTAATCACTAGATCCCACGCCCCTCCCAGAACCAGGGAAAGAACCCCGGAGTCCTGGCTTCCAGCCCCGCTGCTCTAACCACTAGATCCCACTCTGCTCCCAGAGCCAGGGAGAGAACCCAGGAGTCCTGGCTCCCAGCCTGCCCCCCCATCCTACTAAACTCCCTGTCCTGGGAGTGCAACATCCGGGCCGGTGGAACAATTTTTAAAGGCAGGTTTAATCAGGGTTGCGGGTGAGTCTGTTGGGCGGGGCACGACCTGGGGGGAAAATTAGGGGGCAATAGAAAATAGGGGGTGCAGTTTCCCACAGAAAATGCAAGTGTGTGTGTGGGGGGGGGGAGGGTTCTGCCTACATCCTGGGGCCTCAAGAAAAGCCATGAGTTTGGGGGACCATCTGCTGATGAGGGGGGCTGGGAAGTGGGCAGACTTGGGGGCTAGCAGGAAAGTCATGGAGATGGGCTACTCCCAGCTCCAGATTGGTGGCAGAGGTGGGGTGAATCTTCGCCAATTTGCAGCCAGAGAGCGGAGGTGTAATCCCTAAAACCCGTGAGCCCCTCTGAGCCCCATGGCTGGGGGGGCACTTGGGGGTTGAACCGCAGGCTCAAAGGGGGGGGGAGGGCCCCCCCACTTCCGAACTGCACTGTTGAGAGCCACTTTCCTGCCCCCCCCCCCATTTGGTTTGTTGAGTGGCAAAATTCTCCCCCAGGGCTCGGAAGGGAACCTGGCAAAGACGGAGGGAAGGGGGAGATTTTCCTAGGGGAGGAGAGGGAGTTAGGGGGGG
>NW_020665258.1:633900-635836 GCF_002925995.2 Terrapene triunguis
ATGATGCGCTGGAGAGGTTTTAGTTGGGGGCTGAAGGTGACAGCTAGTGGTGTTCTGTTATTTTCTTTGTTGGCCCTGTCTTGTAGGAGGTGACTTCTGGGTACTCGTCTGGCTCTGTCAATCTGTTTTTTCACTTCAGCAGGTGGGTATTGTAGTTTTAAGAATGCTTGACAGAGATCTTGTAGGTGCTTGTCTCTATCTGAGGGATTGGAGCAAATGCGGTTATATCTTAGAGCTTGGCTGTAGACAATGGATCGTGTGGTGTGTCCTGGATGGAAGCTGGAGGCATGTAGGTAAGTGTAGCGGTCAGTAGGTTTCCGGTACAGGGTGGTATTTATGTGACCATCGCTTATTAGCACAGTAGTGTCCAGGAAATGGACCGCTTGTGTGGATTGATCTAGGCTGAGGTTGATGGTAGGATGGAAATTATTGAAATCATGGTGGAATTCCTCAAGGGCTTCTTTTCCATGGGTCCAGATGATGAAGATGTCATCAATGTAGCGCAAGTAGAGTAGGGGCGTTAGGGGACGAGAGCTAAGGAAGCGTTGTTCTAAGTCCGCCATAAAAATGTTGGCATACTGTGGGGCCATGTGGGTACCCATAGCAGTGCCGCTGACTTGAAGGTATATATTGTCCCCAAATGTGAAATAGTTGTGGGTGAGGACAAAGTCACAGAGTTCAGCCACCAGGTTAGCTGTGACATTATCGGGGATACTGTTCCTGATAGCTTGTAGTCCATCTTTGTGTGGAATATTGGTGTAGAGGGCTTCTACGTCCATAGTGGCCAGGATGGTGTTTTCTGGAAGATCACCGATGGATTGTAGTTTCCTCAGGAAGTCAGTAGTATCTCGAAGATAGCTAGGAGTGCTGGTAGCGTAGGGTCTGAGGAGAGAGTCCACATAACCAGACAAGCCTGATGTTAGGGTGCCAATGCCTGAGATGATGGGGCGTCCAGGATTTCCAGGTTTATGGATCTTGGGTAGCAAATAGAATACCCGTGGTCGGGGTTCTAGGCATGTATCTGTACAGATTTGTTCCTGTGCTTTGTCAGGGAGTTTTTTTAGCAGATGGTGTAGTTTCTTTAGGTAATCCTCAGTGGGATCAGAGGATAATGGCTGGTAGAATGTGGTGTTAGAGAGCTGTCTAGCAGCCTCTTGGTCATATTCCAATTTATTCATGATGACGACAGCACCTCCTTTGTCAGCCTTTTTGATAATGATGTCAGGGTTGTTTCTGAGGCTGTAGATGGCGTTGTGTTCAGCATGGCTGAGGTTATGGGGCAAGTGATGTTGCTTATCCACAATTTCAGCCTTTGCACGTTGACGGAAGCAATCTATGTAGAAATCCAGTCTGTTGTTACGACCGTCCGGAGGAGTCCACGCAGAATCCTTTTTTTTTTTGTAGGGTTTGTCTGTATTTTTGTGAGTGTTTGTGTGTTACCATCCCTGTGTCTCTGTTGGCAGCGCAGGTGTGTTTGTGTGATTCGGTTTACACCTTGTGTGTGGGAGGCTTGTCAACTTGTGCCCAGTGGATTAGTCTGTGTGTCGGTATTTGTGTGTGTGTCTCTTGTGTGTGACTGTGTCTTAAGTGTGTGTTAACATTTACACCTTGTGTGTGTGTTGGCATTTACTCTGTGTTTGTTTGGTGGGTGTGTGTGTTTGTGTGTGTATTAGCTACAAGGGTGTGTGTTTTACCTATGTGTGTCTTTACACCCTGTGTCTGTCTGTCAGGGGGTGGGTGAGTGTGTTACTGTTGGTGTCGGCTACACAGGTCGCTGTGTGTTAGCATGTACTCTGTGTGTGTGTGTGTGTGTTTTGTGCATATGTGAGAGAGAGTGTGTATGTGTGAGTGTGTATGTGTGTGGGTGTGTGAGTATGGGTGTGTGTGAGTGTGATTGTGTATGTGTGAGTGAGTGAGCTTGTGTCTGTTTGTGTGT
>NW_020665258.1:635846-657665 GCF_002925995.2 Terrapene triunguis
TGTGTTTGCTCCATCTGTACAAATAGGTCTCCACCTCACCCCGGGCTCTGTGTCAGCTGCACACGTCTGTGTGTTTACAGCTTGTGCCAGTCAGGCCCCCGGGTTCACGGGTTGCTCCGCGGCCCCGCCCGGCTGTGTGTGTCAGATCGACGCAGCCAGACGCAGACTCAGCCGCAACCCCCGAGTCTCCACAACCCGCCCCGGCAGCCGCCTCGCCCGGAGCCGACCATGGGCAAAATTCTCCTCCTGTGCCTGGCCGCTCTGACCTGCGCTGGGCTGGGTAAGCCGCGAAACCCAGGGGGTCTTCGCCCCGCCTCCGCTTGGGAGGTTCGCTCTGTATTCTCCAGTCCCTCCTCGCCAGAGAGACCCCCCTGCCGTGTAACTCGCTGCCACACCAGGCCATGGTGCTAAGCAGGATTTCAAGGGGTCCCGGACCCCCAGGCCTCCGTACGGCCCCATGGGAGGACCCCCCCTTTGGTGCGAGAGCCCCCCAGGAAGATCGCACCAGGGTCAGGCCCTCTGGCCCCGCCACCCCCCGGGACCGCACCGCCTGGCTCTGCCGTGGGCCCCGCAGGGAGTCCCCTTGCTCCGGCCCCCCGGGAACCCCCCCAGAGGGAGCGACGCCCCCCCGATCCCCAGCCTGCAGGGGCTCTCCGCCAGCGTCAAACCAGGAGCGTTTATTGTAGGGCCCAACCCAGCCCAGGCGGTTCTCAGGGGGCTCGGGCCAGGCCAGTCTCAGCCCCCGCCAGCTGGGTCTGGCCCCGTCCCATGGGGCTCCGGCTGCTCCTTGCCCCCCGTCCAGCAGCCCCCCCCTTCCCCCCGACCATCCGATGTCCCCTCCCCCGCCAGCCCCTCCCCCGCCCTTTGCCCTCGGTCCCGGTAAACAGGCACCCCCCCGTTTTCTGTCCTTTGCTTCCCACGGGCTGGACAGGTCGCCAGGGTCCTCTCTCCTCAGCCCTTTGTCCTCCTGAGCTGGGCTGGGCCTTTCGGTCACGCTGGGTTACCCAATCTCCAGGCCCTTGTCTGGGGTCCCGACTGCTAGCCCAGGTCACACCTGGTCTTCCTCAGCAACAGCAACCCCCCCTCTCCCACCCCCTGGTTCCACACGCAGCCCACAGGGAAACTGAGGCACGCACACAGCAGTCATGCAAAACACCAAGAAAATTCCCCGCTTTGTCCCGAAAGGCTCTGCTCTCCTTCCCGACTGGAGGAGTTTAATTCCCAAAACTCAGGCCATTGGACAAAAAGCAGCCAGAATTAAGGTGATTCTTCCCAAGACAAGAACATAAGAGCGGCCAGACTGGGTCAGACCAAAGGTCCATCCAGCCCAGTGTCCTGTCTTCTGACAATGTCCAATGCCAGGTGCCCCAGAGGGAATGAACAGAACAGGGAATCATCAACTGATCCATCCCCCGTCGCCCATTCCCAGCTTCTGGCAAACAGGCTAGGGACACCATCCCTGCTCAACCTGGCTAATAGCCATTGATGGACCTATCCTCCATGAATCTGTCTAGCTCCCTTTTGAACCCCGTTATAGTCTTGGCCTTCACAACATCCTCTGGCAAGGAGTTCCACAGGTTAACAGTGTGTTTTGTGTGAAGAAATACTTCCTTTTATTTGTCTTAAACCTGCTGCCTATTAATTTCATTGGGTGGCCCCTAGTTCTTGTGTTATGACAAGGAGTAAATAACACTTCCTTATTCACTTTCTCCACGTCAGTCATGATTTTATAGACTTCAGTCATATCCCCCCTTAGTCGCCTCTTTTCCAAGTTCAAAAGTCCCAGTCTTATTAATCTCTTTTTTTTTAGCATGGGAGGAAGGAAGCGGCGTAACGGGGGCATTGGGGGGTGGCAGACGGAGCTTTAAGGGGAACCGGGGGAGGTGGAGTAGCAAGGTGGGAAAAGGGTGGTTATTTTTGCTGCCTTAAACATGTGTCCTGTTTCCAGCCTCCTTTGAATGATTAGCCCCAGGCTCTGGCTACCGCAGCTTATCAGCATGCACGGGTTGCGCGGGGGAGGACAGGGTGGGAGGGAGGATGCGGGGACGAGGACACTGAAGCTGCCTGACCAGCTGCCACTTCGCTCACAGCCCAGAAGAAATATTTTTAGCTGCGCAACAGTTTTCTCCGTTGGTTCTCGTCCCAGAGGAGAGTCGCACTTTGCCCCCCAGGCCCAAGATTATTAGGACGTGTTCGGGTGTGGGGGGAACCCATGGCTGGGCTAGCAGGTGCTGCGGGTCGGAAGTGAGGGGCACTTGTGGGGAAGGGGCTCATCACCTCCCTCCCCACCCCTGTTAACTCACCAGTCTCCTCGCTGCCTGGAGGAGGGGAAGGGGGCACCTCTGGGGGAGGGGAGGAGGATCCATGGGATCCCCCAGCTCCATCCCCCAGCGGGGGTCTTGTGGGAATGGGGGGGAGGGGAAATGGACCCTCCCCCTTCAAACCATGTTAAACCCCCACTGGCTAGAGGAGGGCTGGGCCTTTCCCTGTCCCCCCCCATCCTAACCTGAGCCCCAGCCAGTCCCCGACCGGCCCCCCATCTCCCCACCCCTCAGCCCCCCAGCCTCACCCCCATCCCCTTAACCCCTGACCCACCCCTGACCTGAATCCCGGCCCCTTATTCACCCCACCTCAACCCCAGCCCCCCCAACGCCTCCTGCCCCCCCAGACCTCCCTGCCTGACTCCCAGCTCCCCGCCTCATTCCCTGGGGCTCCCTCCAGGGGGCGCTGTCGTGGGGCTGGGGACAGGCCTAACTGCAGGCAGGGACCCCCCCGGGGAGCAGCCCCTAGTGCCCAGCTGGGGGGGGATCTGTGGGGAGGGGCCCAGTCTCACCCCCCTGCTCTCTATTCCCAGGCACAGCCCTGCAGTGCCTGAAATGCGACTTCACCGCGTTCGACGCCCCCTGTCAGCTCACCCCGGTCACCTGCCAGGCCGGGCAGCTCTGTGCCACCATCCGGGGCCACGCAGGTAACAGCCCCCTGCCCGCGTCTTTGGGCTCCTTCCCCCTTCCTGCCGCCTTCCCTCTCCCTGGGGCTCCCTCCCTTTCTCGGTCCTCATCCCCTTCCCCCGTTCTCCGGCTCCATCGCTCTCTCACGGTCCCCATCCCCTTCCCCCGTTCTCCGGCTCCGTCACTCTCTCTCGGTCCCCTTCCCCCCTTCTCCAGCTCCGTCCCTCTCTCTCGGTCCCGGTCCCCCCTTCTCCGGCTCCATCGCTCTCTCTCGGTCCCTGTCCCCTTCCCCGGCTCCGTCACTCTCTCTCTGTCCCCTTCCCCCCTTCTCCGGCTCTGTCACTCTCTCTCAGTCCCTGTCCCGTTCCCCCGTTCTCCAGCTCCGTCGCTCTCTCTCGTTCTCTGGCTCCGTCGCTTTCTCTTGGTCCCCATCCCGTTCCCCCATTCTCTGGCTCCGTCCCTCTCTTGGTCTCCGTCCCCTTCCCTCGTTCTCCTGCTCTATCGCTCTCTCTTGGTCCCTGTCTCGTTCCCTTGTTCTCTGGCTCTGTTGCTCTCTCTTGTTCCTTTTCTTATTCCCTCATTTTCTCTCTTGTTCCTCTGTTCTCTTTTTTGTTCTCTCTCTCTCTCTCTCTCTCACTCTCTTTCCCTTGGTTCCTCCCTCCTTCCTTCATTCTCTTGTTTCCTTTTTCCTTCTCTCATTCCCTCTCTCTCTCCCCCCAGCTGGCCACAAGACGATTGTGCGGAAGAACTGTGTGGACGAGGTGAAATGCAGCACCCAGGACACGGCCACCTGGGCCGGCGTCACCTACACCACCTCTTACACCTGCTGTGAGGGCGATTTCTGCAATTAGGCCAGGGCCCCGGAGCGCCCCTGGGGCCGGCGCCTCTGACTGCCCCCCATTTCAGGGGTCGGAGTTGTCTTGCGGGCCCCCAAATTTCACCTCCCTTAAAAACGACTTGCTGACGTCAAAATACAGAAGTGTCCCAGGCCCGCTATGACTGAACAGTGGCGGACTTTCTCAGTTTGATGCTATAATTAGAAAATAAATCAATTGGAATAGAAATCCTGTGCTTCCATGTCAGTGTGTAGGACATAAGAACGTAAGAGCGGCCAGACTGGGTCAGAGCAAAGGTCCGTCTAGCCCAGTATCCTGTCTACCAACAGTGGCCAATGCCAGGTGCCCCAGAGGGAATGAACAGAACAGGGAATCATCAAGTGATCCATCCCCTGTCGCTCATTCCCAGCTTCTGGCAGTACAAGCGAGTCTCATCTTACGTGCATTTAACATGCGCGAATTCAGCTTTGCGCTGTCAGCCAAAAAAAAAAAAAAAAGAAAGAGAAAAATAACAATTTAAATACTGTACCTGTAGTGCAGGCGATTCCACCCGCCATTCCACTCAATCTAATTTTGACTCTACGCGATTTTCGCTTTATGCGCTGACAGTGGAATATAACCCCAGCGTAAGATGATACTCGCCTGTATAAACAAGTCATCGTCTAGGAAATTTTAGTTTGTAGTGATTCTGAGTTTGGACGGGGACCGAGAGAGAGCGACAGAGCCAGAAATTTTTCTTCAGCCTGTTGTCAAACGAGGCAAATATCGAGAGGAGTTGATGGACCGCCTGGAAGAGCTCTTCATGCTCCCGGTGGACTTGTACCCCTGTTGAGAACCGCTGCTCTGGGCATTTAAGAAACACAACATGCAGGCGTGCAAGGGATTCAGCGAGACTTGCGTTAAGCCTAAAGCAGTCAGGCTGGAAATATCCAGGGATTGAAAGCTATTTGGGTGCTTAAAAATGCAGCTGGGCAGCAGGTTCCTGATCCCCCTAACTCTGATTTCAATGGGGATCGGGCGCCTGGACGCTTTTGAAAAATCCCCCTAGGCGCCTCTTGGCATCTGTTGTGTTTAATACCTTTAAAAATCTGTCCCCAAGCCTTTAGAGACCAGAGTCAAGTCAAGAGTCTGCATTTCTAAGAACATTTACTTGTCACTGGCTGTTCTCCCTGGCTTCGGTGCCTCCAGGCCGCTCGGGACACATTAACGAACTGCCAGTGGAATAGAAGTTGCACTTTTTCTGAATTCGCGCCCGCTGGGGGATTTCTCCAGCTGGGTCTAGTTTTAAGCGATTGTTTTCGATGTTTCCCAGTTGGCTTGGACACACCTCAGCCCAACTGGATGGTTTTCTATGTCGTGGGGCAAGAACACCCCATCCCCCTTTGGGGTGGGGCAAAGGCGTCACGGATCCACAGTTAAGTCCGCCTGCCTGCCCTTAGCCTCAGGGCAGTACGGCCCAATGGCCAGAGTCAATATAATTGCCCTGTGACTCCAGTCTGTATGGCTGACGTCCTTAGCAGAGTTGAGTGGCTGAGTGTCCAGAGTCAATAAAGTTGCCCTCCTTAGCAGGGCTATGTGGCCTAATGGTCAGAGTTGGGGAGGTGAGCTGCCACCTGCAGAGGGCGGCAGGGGTAGGGGAGTCCGGGCCCTCCCTCTCCACCGGGTCCCAGCCAGGGCCCTGGCAATGGTGAGTGCACGTGGCACCGAGTCAGCGAGGTGCCGAGCGAAACACGCCAGCCCAAGATCCGGTTCTGTAACCGGTCCCCTGCCCAGTTCCAACTGTATTCCCCAATGCTGCCATCTGGATGCCTTTGGGGTCTCCGGGTTCCTCAGCCAGCACTGGTCCCAGCGGCACTGACCTGCCTCGGGCGTCCGCAGGTATCCAGGCGTCTGCCTGGGTCTCGGTGCTTCTGGCTCCCGCGCTCGGGGGTTCTGGCTGCTCCCGGGCTGGAGCCGGCGAGGTGCGTCCTTCCTCGCCAGGGGTCAGCCTAGAATGAGGCTGGGCCACTCCCTTTTATACTGTAGCAGCAGTTGGAGCATGCCCAGCAGGAGCAAGGGGGCGTGTCTTCTGCTGGCAGGAGTGGAGGCTTAACCCCTTCCTCTCCAGAGCGGGGCAAGTACACCCTGTCACAGGCTCCCAGAGAAGAAGCTAGAGACAAGGTGGGTCCCATAAAAGATATTTGCTCACCCCCCTTGTGTCTCTGAGATCCTGGGAGCGACACGGCTACACCGCCACTTGCCTACAGAGAAGTAAGTAGCCCATGATGTTCTCTGGAAAGTCGCATCGCTTTAACGAGCCTGGTATGATCAAATCACCGCACCGGACGCAGCTGTACCAGTATCGAAGTGCATGCGGCCCCTTTACACTGGTCTAACTGGTCCGCATTCGGGGTTCATAGAATATCAGGGTTGGAAGGGACCTCAGGAGGTCATCTAGTCCAACCCCCTGCTGAAAGCAGGACCAATTCCCAACTAAATCATCCCAGCCAGGGCTTTGTCAAGCTGGGCCTTAAAAACCTCTAAGGAAGGAGATTCCACCACCTCCCTAGGTAACCCATTCCAGTGCTTCACCACCTTCCTAGTGAAAAAGTTTTTCCTAATATCCAACCTAACCCTCCCCCACTGCAACTTGAGACCATTACTCCTTGTTCTGTCATCTGGTACCACTGAGAACAGTCTAGATCCATCCTCTTTGGAACCCCCTTTCAGGTAGTTGAAAGCAGCTATCAAATCCCCCCTCGTTCTTCTCTTCTGCAGACTAAACAATCCCAGTTCCCTCAGCCTCTCCTCATAAGTCATGTGCTCCAGCCCCCTAATCATTTTTGTTGCCCTCCGCTGGACGCTCCAATTTTTCCACCTCCTTCTTGTAGTGTGGGGCCCAAAACTGGACACAGTACTCCAGATGAGGCCTCACCAATGCCAAATAGAGGGGAATGATCACGTCCCTCGATCTGCTGGCAATGTCCCTACTTATACAGCCCAGAATGCCGTTAGCCTTCTTGGCAACAAGAGCACACTGTTGACTCGTATCCAGCTTCTCGTCCACTGTAACCCCTAGGTCCACTCTAACCGCTAGGGGTTTTACTGGTCTGACTATTCACTGACGGAAAGCATGGCGAATGCAGAGCTAAAGGCGCCCGGTGGGATCGTGAGCCCTGCCCCAACGCCGAGTGCAGCAAAACGCCTCCCTTGGAAATGCAGACTGGCCGCCCGGCCCAAGTGGGAATTATCGGCAGCAGGCCAACTGCCTTTCCTGCGTTAGGAGTGGGGAATCAGCGGGGCGGGGATTAGGATCACAGCCCCGCACCTCGACTCCCTGCGTGTGTGATCAAAGGAAAAAGGTTAACCCCCCCCACACACACACCTCACTGACAGTTACAGTGGTAAAACTTCCAGATGTTCGTGAAAGGAAACTGATGTGGGGCGTAGGCGAGAGCTCACGGGAAGAACTGGGGTGCATTTACCGTGCAGTAATCGGAGGGGGCTTCACCTCCACATCGGGCGCAGTGGAGATTTTACCATCCCATGGAGGACCCCGAGGACACACGAGAAACCAGCCCCGCCCCGTTCACGGATTAGCCCCGTTCCACACTGTATTAGCAAGACAAAACCCACAAACGCCAGCCCAGCAGAGGAGACGGAGCCCACGCGGGAATGGCCAGTGCTCGCGTTAGTGACACCAGCCCGCACGGGGAGGGACTCAAGATGCCTAGGTACCGGCCGTGTTACACCCAATGCCCCCAACCCCGGCTCTCTGGCGAGGAGCCAAGGGGGCGTGTCCCGCCCGAGCCGTGGCGCGTGGGAAATTCCTGCTTCGCCCAGCGCCTGCTCCTCTTGGGATCTGGCAGATGAACGAGATCATCTCAGCTGGGGTGCGACAGGGAGGGACAAAGATCTGCTCTGTGTGTGTGTCTCTGTGTTAGCTACAAGGGGGGGGGTTACCTACAGGTGTCTTTGCACCCTGTGTCTGTCTGTCAGGATGTGTGTGTGTGAGAGAGAGAGAGAAAGAAAGAGTGTGAGTGGGTGTGTGAGAGAGACAGTGTGTGTGTGTGTTTGGTGTGTGTGTTAGCTATGGGGTATGTGTGTTTTACCTACAGGTGTCTTTACACCCTGCGTCTGTCTGTCGGGGGGGGGGTGTATGTGTGTGAGAAAGAGTGTGAGTGTGAGTGAATGTGAGTATGTGTGAGAGTGTGAGTGAGTGTGAGAGAGAAGCAGTGTGTGAGTGTGTGTGTGTTAGCTATGGGGGTGTGTGTTTTACCTATGGGTGTCTTTACACCCTGTGTCTGTCTGTCAGGGTGTGTGTGTGTGAGAGAGAGAGAGAGAGAAAGCGTGAGTGGGTGTGAGAGACAGTGTGTGAATGTGTGTGTTTGGTTTGTGTGTGTGTTAGCTATGGGGGGGGGAGTTACCTACAGGTGTCTTTACACCCTGTGTTGTCTGTCAGGGGGGTCTGTACTTGTGTGTGTGTGTGCATGTGAGTGTGTGTGAGTGTGAGTGAGTGTGCGCGTTTCATCTGTACAAACACATCTCCACCCAATCCCAGGCTCTGTGGCAGCTACACACATCCATGTGTTTACAAGTTGTGCCCATCAGGGCCCCTGCATCCATGTGTCGTTCTACGGCTCCAGGCCCCGCCATCCCACCTGCCCCTCCCACCCCAGCTGTCTTTATCAAAGAGATCGCACGCAGCCAGACACAGACTCAGCCACCAGCCCCCGAGCCCTGGGACAGTCCCGCCTGCCTCAATAATCTGCTCTGTTATCCGCCTCGCCAGGAGACGACCATGGACAAAACTCTCCTCCTGTGTTTGGCCATTCTGACCTGCGCCGGGATCGGTAAGCCGCGAAACCCAGGGGATCTTTGTCCCACCTCCACTTTCCAGCGTGGGTCGGTAGCTCTCGCGTTGTATTTCTCCATTCCCTCCTTCCTCAGGACAGCCCCCTTTCGAGTGTAACTCACTTCAACACCAGGTCACTTTGCTAAGGAGGATGTAAAAGCTCTATCCTCCTTCCCAACTGGAGGAGTTTAATTCCCAAAACTCAGACCACTGGACAAAGAGCAGCCAGAATTAAGGTGATCCTTCCCCATATACCCTTAACTCTGCCCTCCCTTGTATCAATGGCACTCACAGACCACAGTCAGGGATCCCAGTGGGTCATGTGAGTGCAAGTTGTGGCGAGAACCATTCTTGTGTGAGCTGGTTAAGGTACTCAGTTGTTCTCCCTTCCTATTGATATCTCTCTGGGGGGATCAGAGTTATGTGGGAAATGCCCTCTTAACTCTGCCCTTTCCAGCTTTTCCCACACTTGAGCTTTGCGGAGTTAAACTCTATTTGTAAGAGAATTTTTGGAAATTAAGCACCACCGTTCAGTGAAGGCGTGCAGGGTACTGCTACGCCCCTGCCGCTTGAAATCCTGCCTAACAAAGTCTAACTTACGTTTTTTACATTGGAACTTCCTCACGATTTTCTAGGGTTTTTTTTTAGCATGGGATGAAGGAAGCGGGGTAACAGGGGCATTGAGGGGTGGCAGACGGAGCTTTAATGGGGACTGCGGGGGGGAAGGGGAGTAGCGGGGTGGGAATAGAGGGGTTATTTTTGCTGCTTTAAACATGTGGCCTGTTTACAGACCCCTCTGATAATTAGCCCCAGGCTTTCGCTGCTATGGCTTATCAGCCAGCAGCCAGATGTCCCTTGTCAGGAAAGGCAGGTTGGGGTGGCTTGGGGGGGGGGGCACTGAAGCTGCCTGACCAGTTTGCTCACAGCCCAGGAGAAATATTTTGAGCTGCGCAACAGTTTTCTCCGTTGGTTCCCGTCCCAGAGGAGAGTCGCACTTTGTGCCCCGAGCCCCCACCCTGCCCCCTGTCTTCCCACACCCTCAGCCCTCGACCCATCTCCATCGCTCCATGCCCAGCCCCTGGCCTGAGCCCCTCCCTTCAGCCCCCAGCCTCACCCCCAGCCCCTAAATCCCACCCCATTTCCCCACACTCTCACCCCGACCCCCCTTCTCTCAGCCCCCCAGCCTCATCCCCATCCCCTTAACCCCTGACCCACCCCTAACCTGACTCATGGCCCCTCATTCCCCCACCTGAACCCCAGCCCCCCCAACTCCTCCTGCCCCCCCAGATCTCCCTGCCTGAGTCCCAGCTCCCCACCTCATTCCCTGGGGCTCCCTCCAGGGGGCGCTGTCATGGGGCTGGGGGCAGACCTAGCTGCCCGTATGGACCCCCTGGGGGTGCAGTCCTCCATTGCCCGGCTGAGGGAGGGTCGGTGGGATCCGGTTAGTCTCACCCCTGCTCTCTGTTCCCAGGAGCGGCCCTGCAGTGCCTGAAATGTGACTTCACCGTATTTGGCATCCCCTGCCACACCACCACCGTCACCTGCAAGGACGACCAGCTCTGTGCCACCATCCGGGGCCGCGCAGGTAACAGCCCCCTGCCTGCGTCTCCGGGCTCCTTCCCCCTTCCTGCCGCCTTCCTTCTCCCTGGGGCTCCCTCCCGCTCAGTCCCTGTCCCCTTCCCTTATTCTCTCTCTCTCTCTCTTTGTCCTTTCTCCTTCTCTCATTCCCTCTCGCTCTCTCCCCCCAGCTGGCCAGAGGCTGATGATGAAGAAGAACTGCGTGGACAAGGTGAAATGCAACGCCAACGACACCTCAACCTGGATGGACATCACCTACAGCACCTCCTACGAGTGCTGTGAGGGCGAATTCTGCAACTCGGGCACGGGCGCCGGGGCCCAGCTCTCCCTGGCCACAGGGGCCCAGCTCTCCCTGGCCGCAGGGTTGGCCATGCTGGGGGTCTGGCTCACCCGGGGCCTCTAATCCCTGCTCCAGAAGCTGGGAGGGAGAGAAAATAATTGCTGTGGGAGGACAAAAAAAAAATAATCAAACCTGACCTTGCCTTTAAAGAGCTCCTCCCCCTTGCTTCTTAAAGGGGTACTTGGTAACCAGAGTCCAGATCTGATTGCTTTGCCTTTGTTTGGTCATCTTAAATTGTTATAACCAAGGGATGGGGCGGAGGGAAAGGCCCTGAGGGATGGGGAAGGGGTGGGGTCTGTCTGGAGAAGGGGGGGTGGATTTCTTCTTTCACTCCAGTATAAAGAGTGCTGAATCGCAGTTGGTGGAGTGGAGTCACTCTGGATTCACACTGGGGTTACTGAGATCAGAATCCAGCCCTGACGTCACTGACTGCATTGTGTTTTCCTCCTGCCCCCTACTGGCCGGCTGTGTGGGTGGGACGTGGCAGGTGTGCATGCATGTTTTCCCGCTGCCCCCTGCTGGCTGGAATTAAACCTGCTGGTCTGTGTACCATAAACCCTATACTGCTAACAGCTTAAGGAGATAACTACCTTGCTCAGTTTATACCCCGGGGTTGTCTCTCTGAACTCCCTACCAGCACGGTGTGTGTGTGTGTGTGTGTCAAAATTATCAATCCGGCGGTGTGCCGGTTAGCTTTCACAGCCCAGCTCTACGGAACGGGCTTTAATCCACTTTGCTCAGAGTCGTAACGGCCTGGCTCAGAGGGAGAGCCAGGGCCGGAGTAATGCAGGGGCTTTAGGGGCTGCAGCCAGGACCCTGGGCTAAGGGTGTGCCTGGCGCAGCAGGGCTCAGGCAGGCTGCCTGCATGCCATGGCCCCACGCCGCTCCCGGAACCGGCCAATGGGAGCTGCAGGGGAGGCGCTTGCGGGCGTGGGCAGTGCACGAAGACACGCTGTCCCCCTCCCGTACAGAGATGTGCCAGCAGCCGGAGCCTGCACCTTGCATCCCCTCCTGCACCCCAACCCCCTGCCCCAGGTCAGAATCCCTGTCCTGCACCCAAACTCCCTCCCAGAGCCCGCACCCCCTCCTGCACCTCAACCCCCTGCCCCAGCCTGGAGCTCCGTCCTGCACCCAAACTCCTTCCCAGAGCCCACACCTCATACCCCCTGCGCCCCAACACCCTGCCCCAGGTCAGAATCCCCCTCCTGCACCCAAGCTCCCTCCCAGATGTTGCACCTCCTCCTGCACCCCAACCCCCTGCCCCAGCCCCCTCCTGCACCCAAACTCCCTCCCAGAAAGAAACTAATATAACAGCTGT
This sequence comes from Terrapene triunguis, assembly GCF_002925995.2. Lineage (NCBI taxonomy): Eukaryota > Metazoa > Chordata > Testudines > Emydidae > Terrapene > Terrapene triunguis. The sequence continues at coordinate 647,701 of NW_020665258.1, forward strand.
TCTAAGATAAGACGTAGGCTATTTTGAATTAACGTAACTGTATTCTACATGTTTTAAGACTGAACTGTAACCACAGAATGGCTTGATGTTAATTAAAAGGCAAGTTGAGTACAGCGTTAATAGCCTCAATGCCATGATTGTAATCATTTTGTTTTAAATTAGGAAAAAGACGTGAATACAGGGGCCCCACAAAATCTAATCGCCCCGGGCCCACAGGAGAGTTAATCTGACCCTGGGGAGAGCGCTAAGCGGGGAGTTGTGCAGCAGGAAGGCGCCGGGGTGATTAAAAGAGGAAGTCGAGACAAGGAACTTGTGTCCAGTTTTAACGTGGGGCGCCCCCGTTGGGCATCGAGGAAACCTGAGCCCAAGATGGGATCCACAGAAACGCGAAGGCCCATGTGGGGGAATGTGTATGTGTGACAAAGCGGGGGATTTTCTTAGTGTTTTGCGTGAACACTGTGTGCGTGCCTCAGTTTCCCTGTGGGCTGCGTGTGTAATGAGGTGGGGGGAGGGGGTTTGTTGGTGCAGGGGACCAGGTGTGACCTCGCCTGGCAGCCAGGACTCCAGACAGCAGCCTGGAGATGGGGGTGTGAGGTTAAGCGTGTAATATAACATCTCATTGAAAGGTGACAAGCCCAGAAAGAGTTAATTAACTCACAGACTGACCTGACCCAGGGCCCAACTTTTAAAACTGGTTAGGAAGATCTGTAAATGAATAGAGCTTTGAAATGCAGCCGGCATTGTTAGAGATAGAAGGGGAGATGTTTACTCAGGTCTTGTGATGTCAGCAAACAAGTCTTGTCTTTTGCTATAGTTTTGATTCAAAGATCAAAAAAGGAATATTAACATTTATGAAGACACTTGAGTGAAATAGTATTATTGTCTCTGTGTCTCTTTGAAGGTTGTGGTAACCTATATCTGAACTGTTTAATAAATTACCCTGTGCTAATTGCCAGGATGTTTGGAAGAAGGAAAGTTGAGCCTAGTGTTTTCTCAGGCCAAGCGGCTGCTGGAAATGTATAAAAACCCTGGGACATGATCCTGCTTCATCTGAGATCTGCTTTGGGTTTCAAGAGGGGGAAACCCTGAGCCATAAGGATTGAGATCCCCAGTCACTGACTGGAGCCACCCTGAATATGGACATTGGACTATAACCTATGGACTATTTCTAAAAGGACTTTTGGCAACGACAAGCTCATCGCTGCCATGTCTGAACCTCAAGAATTGAATTCAAGTCTGTCTGTATATTGATCTTTTAACCAACACTCTCTCTTTTCCTGTTAATAAATTTTAGCTTAGTTAATAAGAATTGGCTCTAAGCGTGTATTTTGGGTAAGATCTAAGTTATAATTGGACCTGGGTATGTGGCTGATCCTTTGGGGTTGGAAGAACCTTTTCTTTTATATGATGAAGTAAGATTTTCAGTAATAATCATCATATCTGACGTGTGTGTCTGGATGGAGGCCTGAGGCTGGGCACTTTAAGGGAACTACCCTGATATAACGCGGTCGCGGGGAGCCAGAAAGCCCTACCGCATTATAGCTGAAACCCTGTTATATCGGGGTAGGGGCGGCAGGGCTCCGGTGGTGATTTAAAGGGCCCAGGGCTCCCCGCAGCAGACAGAGCCCTGGACCCTTTAAAGCGCTGCCGGAGCCCTGCTGCTACTGTGCTATATGCGAACCCGTGTTATAGCAGGTCGCGTTATAGCGGGGTAGAGGTGTATTGGAAGATCCACCAGTTTTGGGGGTTTGTCTGCCCCGTTCTGTTTGCAGTTCACCCTGAGTGACCTCAGCTGGCTCTCACGGGCACCATCGTCACACCCCCAATGCAAAATTGATGCAGGAAGGGATGACACAAACATCGCTGAGTCCATCCCAAGAGCTCCCCCATCCTTGGTTCTGTTTTACTACAGCTAGTACAGGGTTAGAAGCTGTATCAGTGTATAACAGAAATGGTTTATCCAAGTCATGTTCAATAACATGATTTAATCTCTTTATAAACTCAAGGTAAAACTTGGTTAGAATGTTGTTCATAGTACAGGAATCTTGGCATTTAGCTGTGAAAGCAATATGGTAGTGTGCCTCAGTTTCCCTTTCCCATACAGCACATTAGGTCTGGAACGTCTTTTCTCCTGTGAAAAGTTCCAAGACTGTTTACAGGCATTAACTGTGCAACATCAGTATAACAAGGCCTTTTAACATAAAGTGTGTTCTTATGTATCACCCTTGGCATGTCTAAGGGATTTTCCAAAAGATTAGGCCCATTGTACATTTTTACAGTTTTTGGTAATAGCGACACATGAGTTACAAAAATTACCATCAGCAATAACAAATTCCTTGCAGGTGTCCATTTACAATCATGTTTGTCATGCCACACCTTTGGCCCAATACCATTGGGGTTTTGGCATTTTAGGGTTACCCTGTGGCTTCCCTTTGCAAAATTAAATTCTCTCTTTCCTCCTTGTCCTGAAGGATCAAACCCTGATTTCTCTTGCTTAACAGAATTCACTGGCTGATGGGGTGGGCTCTCTGTGCTAACAGCTATTAGCAAGTCTTTCCTCCCCCAGTCAGTCAGGTAATTTGCATCAACACAGACACTAGCTCTTAGATTTTCAGCTGCTACCCATTCCAAGGCTGGACTCTGTCTTACAGAGACACCACACAAATCCAAAGAGTCTGAGGGTGAGAGTTTGCTTGCTCTCCCCTGCATCCTCAAGCATTCAGCCATAAAACTGTTCTGCTCTGAAACACCAGTAACCAAATCTGTCCTCTGAACCCGAGACACAGACTGTTCACTCACAGAATCTACACGGAGATATTCCTGTTCCAACACCATTGTCTTCCCAACAAGCTGGCCAAACACAGCCACTTGGTCATAGGGCTGTTTGAATTCCTTAACAGCTTTTACTCCATCTGAGACCTTCTCAAAGCGAGGAGGATACACATTTGTCAACCACAAGTTCTTGAGCTCAATACAGGGGTGTCTGGGTAAAATTTAGGGGCCCATATTATGCAGGAGGTCAGAGTAGATGATCTACCAGCTGGAAACTCCATGAAGCTGTGGAAATCCCGTGGGATCTCACTGTGGAGAAAGCTAAGCTCTGGCAAGGCAGCTTTCAAATAGTTGATCTAAAACAAGGAGAAATGCAACCTCTGAAAGGAAGTCTCACGGCTTCATATTCCTGGTAACCCTGGGCTGGATGGAAGAAGCTGGTCCGAAGCGCCACAGGGATTTGGTCGCAACTCTGAGCTCAGCAGTTTCTGAGGTTCTCCTCGGAGACTTCAGGTTTGTTATAGCCCGATGGACCGCGCTGCCCTCTGCTTTAGGTGTTCTCTGGTTTCTCTGGTGCTCCAGACAATGTCCAGGAGATGGCGGTGGCGTACCAGAAATACGTCTGATTCAGCGAGACAAGGTGGGAGAGTTAGTTAATTTTACTCGGATCAGGGTGAAAGAGACTTAGGCCTGGTCTACACTAGGACTTTAATTCGGATTTAGCTGCCTTAATCCGAATTAACCCTTCACCCGTCCACACTACAGAGCCAGTTAATTCGAATTAAAGGGCCCTTTAAATCGATTTCTGTACTCCACCTCGACAAACGGAGTAGAGCCTAAATCGATTTTGTTAATTCGAATTAGGGTTAGTGTGGACGCACACCACCGAATTACTGTGTTTAAGTTAATGGGGTAGTGTGGCCGCACACCACCGAATTAATGTGGTTTAAAACCGAATTAAGGTGCTTAGTGTGGCCGCGCACAATCGAATTTATACAACCTGTTTCCCAAATTCGAATTATCTAAATTCGGATTAATCCTGTAGTGTAGACATACCCAAACTTGCAGAGCTCTTTTTCAGATGTGATTCTCTCATGGGAGGATTTTTCAGTTTCAGTTTCATCCTTTGCCATTCATCAACCTGCACAACTAACAAGAATTCGGCCTTTTAAGCAACTCCTTTGAATACTCCAAAGCTGGGTGCTTCTACCCTTCCATATTTCCTTCCTCGTTGTGCCATGCAGTTTGTCTCAATGCCAGTGCGCAATCACCGTTCTGTAGCCAATTAGTTCATTTTATCCTTCATATATTGTGTGCTTAACTAACGTGCAATGTCATATATACACATTGTTTGCTAAATAGAGTTAAGTTGTAGGATTCTGGAAGTATAAGGTTGATCAGAGTCAGAAGGGGTAATTATGTATTAAGTATCTAGGTAAGTAGGGTTGAAACCCAAGGCCTACAGACTGCGGCCTGTAAAATTGTAGTTTAGCCATACTAGGCCTTAGTCTTAAAGCTAAGAAATGCTGACATAAGTAAGTGACCGAACAATAACCTGATGCCATAAGATTATGGTGAAAAGATGCACTAATGGATACATGCCAGGATGGGCGGGGATGGTGTCCCAAGCCTCTGTTTGCCAGGGGATGGATCACTTGATGATGACCTGTTCTGTTCATTGCCTCTGGGGCACCTGGCACTGGCCACTGTCGGAGACAGGACACTGGGCTAGATGGACCTTTGGTCTGACCCAGTCTGGCCATTCTTATGTTCTTATTGCGAAAAATGAACTGTAGGATTAATTTTGACCACAAGCTACCCAGTAGTCACATTGTTCTAACACATGTTCTAACTGCAGGGTATGAGGTATAGTCAGAATCACGTTATAAAAGAGGGTGCCCGGATCGGGAAAGTTGAGTTCCCTACGGGAAAACTCCAGCAGGAACCATCGCTCTACTGATGGTCAGTTGGCAAGGCAGCCATCAGCCCCGAAGAATATCGCTAAGGACGTGAGGATGATTATAGGTGTAACGTGTGCATAGGTCTGTCTAGGATTTCTGTGTGCTTGGGTAATCATAACGTTAACTGTAACTTTCATAAAAAGTTGTACAACAAACTAGACGTGGCGCTTGTGAATTTCTGTGTGGTCGCTCCCCTTGGTCTTTGTGCGTTCCTAGAGAGTCCACATCTGCAGCAAGTAGCGGGCGTGACTTTCACTTGCTTGAGCTTGAATCTACAGGCCCCAGAGCCGAACCCCCGGTGGTGTCAGACCACATTGCATAATTCACTGGAAATAAAATAAAAGGCGACAGTTCAAAAAGAAAAACCGAACAGAACCTTCTAGTTCGTCTAAATCGGGTCAGTATGTTTTACAAACGTTCCTTTGATTTCTTTTTGTAGTCGGGGGCGACTCGTGGGAGGGACACAAAGGGAGGCACCAGCTAAAGGGGGGGAATGTGTCCTCCCCATGTGCCCCCCCACAAGACTCCTCCCCCCCCACCCTCCCCGGCAGGCTCAGAGTCGGCTCCTGTCCCCAGAAGCTGAGCCTGGGGGGGGGGGCAGCAGCACCAGGCAGCGTGGCTGGAAGACAAGAAGCTCTGGCCCCGCCCCTTCCCTTCCAGCTCTGGCCCCGCCCCTTCCTCTCCCCACCCGGGCTGGCTGCTGGGGTCACTTGACCCCTTGTGCCCCTCCCACAAATCACCCCCAAGCAACACCAAACAGAAGGCACGGGGCAGTTTAAACACACGTAGAAAACGCGTATTGGATTAATAAAGACGGACAAAAGTAGGGTTTCCAATTGGGAGTGAAAATATTTGGCATGGATTTTGGTGGCATCAGTTAATCCCCTTTATGAATCCTCCTGTTTTCGTTGGCTCAAAGAGCAGGCCATTCCTAACAGGGTTAAAGCGGCAGTCATCCAGTCTCGTCTGTGCAATCTAGTGTCGCTGTGCAATCGACTCTCAGGATACAACCTGTTGCCACCTCCTTTTTGACAGTCAACAATATTTGTATTGATGGCCAGGTGACCAGAAGATAAGAAGGTTCTTGTCCCGAAGCAGACTACCCATAACTAAAACCCATGAATTAAGTATCTTGCAGGGACCCTTGGGGTGGATGACAAGGACATGCACACTGAGGGCAAAGTGAAGCCTTAGAGAGCTTTATTAAACCAAGGAATAAAGCCAGAAAGCGCCAAGCCCCATACGAAGATAGGAATAGGACAGCTTCGGGGATATGTGGCACCATTCCTTGCATAAGCTCTTAGACCTGCGTTCTCACACCCTTCCTGGAGACCCTGGTGGTAGGAGACGAAGGCCCAGCCCTGTCTCTGGCATGCCCAGTGAGTCCGACAGGCCAGTTCCTCCATGCCCAAGGTTGATGGCTGAGAACAGTAGAGCTGAAAGGTCAAGTGGTGGGAAGGGCTTTTCCAAGCTAAGCACACCACAATGGGAAAATCTCTGCTCTACATGGTGGTTTGCCCTGCGGTAGGGATGGAGCACCATCATGAATGTTCATGATAATGCTCAGTCTTCCGTGCCCAGATCTAACTTCCTCACCCACATAATATTGGGGTGCCCCAGTCCTACAAGCTAACCTATTAATGCCATTTTAACTCTGAGACCGTTGGTGCCTGGGGGTGGGGTGGGGGACGCTGAGAACGCTCAGTCAGGGCAAACGGCAAAGAATGGGGCAGAGAGCCCCCAAAACTGATGGTTTTATTCTAATAATTAGATTCACCCAGCCAGCCTCAAAACAGCTTCTACAATACTTTCCTGGTTACCCAGACTCCAAAACCACAGCTCCCTTAAAGCAATCCAGCCTGGGGCTTTGTCATGGGGCAAGTACACACCGTCACCCTGGATGGGGCAAGGGCGTGGTAGCCCTGTGGTTTAGTCAATATGGCTGCCCTCAGCCTCAGGGCCACACGGCCCAATGACCAGAGTCAATAGGACTCCCCTTGGCTGTAGTGAAGCGCAGTCCAATGGCCAGAGTCCATAGGAGGGGGTTGGGTGGGCTGCCCCCCAAAGAGGGCGGCCGGGGTAGGGGTCCCAGACCCTCCCTGTTCCACTGGGTCCCATCCCATGGCCTCGTAGTAGCAAATGGGTTTGCCACCCAGTGGGCGGGGAATCACCCCGAAATGCACCAAAATTGCAGGGACACTGGCTAGTCCCTCCCTGAGCTACTTCCTACCGTGACTCCTGCAGTTGAAGACTAGGCATCCTTGGAGCCTCCAGGCCCCTCGGGCGGCACTGCTCCCGGCCCACTGCAATCTCCCTGGGGCGTCTGCAGGTACCTGAGCCCCTGTCTGGGTCCTGGCGTCTCCTGCTCCCACACTCTGGGGTTCTGGCTGCTCCCGGGCTGGCGCGGTGCGCCCTTCCTCCTCGGTGGTCAGCCCAGACTGAGCTGAGCTGCCCCCTTTTATACTGCAGCTGCAGTCGGAGCATGCCCAGTAGGGGTGAGGGGGCGTGGCTTCCGCTGCCAAGAGTGCTGGCTTAACCCCTTCCTCTCTAGTGTGGGGCAAGTGCTCCCTGTCACAGACTCCCAACCCAGACAGCCAAGGCAAATACGGTGAGGATTACTGAAAATCTTGTTCATCATATATGAAGATCTACCAGTCTCAAGGGATCGGACATACCACCCACCAGGTCAATGAATATTTCACATCTCACCCAAATACGCGTTTACAGCCAATTCTCATTAACCAAACTGAGGTTTATTAAAAAAAGAAAAGAGCGTATTGTGGTTCAAAGATTGTTATACCTACAGATATGACAGCTGTTCTTAGGGCACGTTCGTAGTAGAGATGGTGAGCTGATGAGTTGCAAAAAAGTTCTTTCCAGAATCAGCTCATCGGGTTATAATCCAATTAGACAGTTAATATTGAGAGTTTGTTCAAATTCTCCCACGAGCAGCAGCCGGGTGATCCAGACTGGAGCTGGACACCTCAGTCTTGCGACTCAAGCTTCTCCTGACCAAATTGAAGCAGACCTGAGATAACAGGACGGGGGCCCTAGAGTTCTTTTATAAATCTCTGGCAGGCTATGGATAGCCTCTTGACAGCAGCTATTCCTTGGGTGAAGACTAGGTAATTTACATTGCGGCTTTGCAGTAAAACCTCCTATTGCCTGTGTATACAAAGGTGATTGCATTCATCAGCGTGAGGTAATGCTCCATTAAGCCATTCATAATTTACTACAGACTTCAAAGAGAAATAGAGACAATGGTATTATTACACCCAAGTTCCATCTAAATGTTAATATCCCCTTTTGATCCCTGAATCAGCAGAACATAGTAACAGACAGGACCCGTCCGGTTACGGCGTTAACCTCTAACAAGATATCGGGAAACGCAGACCAATACAATCACTATCGTCTTCCAGTTCTCTACCAGTACAAGTCTACATTTGAAAGCTCTTGTCTATCTAACCTGGCTTCGTTAGCTATTTATAAGGAATAACCCTAATGATCATGTACATACTTTTCTAATATATCTTTCAAGATAGAGTTTGGGCCATTTACTCTGCTAGTCACTTAACCCTTTCTGGCCCAGGGTCACCAACTCATTATCTAGTTCCCAAAATTGAGAGGGAACCGTCAGGCCCTCTCTCTATGTGACAGGTCGCAGCTCTACCCTACTTAACTATACTTATGCTAACTTGCTGAAGCTAATGACTTACAGGAGGCAGGCCTGTAGGTTCCTTGCGTTACAGCTGAATACAATAAAGATGAAGCCAGCCCTATGGACTAGAAACGAAACAATCTCCACAGGAATATAGGCACTTAGATTTAGAGTCTAACAGCTTGTCTACATGGGGAAATTGAATGGAGAATTATACCGCAATATAGTTTCTCTGCTTTATACCACAACCAAGTGATACAGAGTGGCCACATGGGGAATCATGCTGGCGTTGCTAGAGCGATCTAATTATTCCCTACAACTCTGCTGGTCGATTTCCCCGTGTTGACACGCTCACAGACGGCTGATCTTTGGTTAGTTGTTTAGCGCCTTATGAGGTTAGAGAAAGAAATACACAGATGGGTGGATTTCCTAAGAGCTTCCTGACTTAGCTGACTGACAGCAGTTTAAAGGTACAGGGATAAACTTAGCTAATGCAAATGAAATTCATTTATATATTCCACTTTCTAACCACCTCCATCACTGGCCGTTTTAAAAGCAGGGATGGGAAGTTGACCTAAGAGATCTTGCTCTAGTCCAAAGAGGAATTAATTCAGGGAAGTCTTCGGGCTGGTGTTACACAGGAGGTCGGAGTAGATAACGGTGGTTTCTTCTGGCCTTATCATCTGTGAATCTATCCCCGGAGGAATATGAGTTTCCAGTTTCAATTTGGGTGTCTTTCTATAGGACGTAAGTCTCGTGTGTTGGGGGTGACCATCAGCCTTCTACTGGCTGAGTGTCAAGGGGGGCATGGAATTGAAGAGGCGTCAGAGGGGAGTGCACACAGGTCGGTGGCTAAATGTTTTGGCCGTGTCAGTGTGAGGGGAACGGAGCGGCAGATTTTTGATGTGGGGGTGGGAAGGCGCCATAGCTGTTAACATTCTCCACACACAGTCGCGGCGCAGACAATTCACGATCTGGCTGAGCTCTGAGGACGGCTCTCTGGAAAGGCAGCTCTCGGGCCACGGGCAGGGAGAAGGGGAGTGAAATAGAGGTGGGCATAACATCCCCTCTGTATCCCCCTATCCTGGTCACACAGGGGCTGGGATTCAGGACTCCTGGGTTCTCTCCCCAGCTCTGGGAGGGGAGTGGGGTCTGGTGGTTAGAGCAGGGGGGGTGGGAGCCAGGACTCCTGGGTTCATAGGCACCAACTCTGTGGGTAGTTTGGGGCTGGAGCACCCATGGGGGGAAAATGGTGGGTGCTGAGCACCCACTGGAAACCCCCCTATCAGCTCCTCCCCCTCGCTCCCCCCACTCCTGCCCACCGCAAACAGCTGTTTGGTGGCATGCAAGAGGTTGAGGGGGGAGAGAGGATGTGGTGTGCTGGGGGGCAGAGACAGAACAGGGTGGGAAGAGGTGGGACTAGAGTGGGGGTGGGGCCTTGGGGGAGGGGGTGGAGTGGAGGTGGGGCCTGGGGCAGAGCCGGGGGTCGCATGCCTGTGCCTGGGTTCTGTCCCTGGCTCTGGGAAGTGAGTGGGGTCTGGGCCAGTCATCTCACAGTGCTCCCAACAGCATTG
>NW_020665258.1:657675-663344 GCF_002925995.2 Terrapene triunguis
TTTTACAAGGGGGTACCTAGATATAAAACTGAACTGGGAGCTAGATCCTTAAAAGAAGGGGCATTCTGGTTGAAACACGGGAGATGAAACTAGAAGCGGAGGAGCTCTGAAAAGAAATGCAGATATGGATAATGAAGAAAATGGATAATGCAGATAAAAAAAATTGATAACCCAGAACAACACCGCTGTCTTGCTGCCAAGCATCACTTCCCCTCTCTGATCGTTTTCCTTTCATTTCTTCAGGGGACACACACACACACACACACACACACACACACACACACACACACTGCCCTAGCAGCAAAACGGGTCCCAGCGCCACTATAGCGAGTGACTACTAGCCTGTTTTAGAGACCCATCGTGGACACACACATAAGACAAATTGCGAGAGCAGTTTAATCTCCCTGGACGCTCAGTGACAAACTTGAAAGTTGCCAGACTTAAAAAAAACTTCAAAAACAGACGTCTGCGTGAAACTGCTGAGCTGGAATCCATTTGCAAGTTTTACTGTATCACACTCGGCCTGACTAGAGACTGGGAGTGGCTGGCTCACTACAAAAGATTTTCTCCCTCTTTTCGTATTCACAACTTCTCATCAACATCCCCCCGATTGTATTGACCTCGTTAGCACTGGTCCTCTGCATAGTAATGCTTCACACCCATCTCTGCACGTATATATTTAGTCACCTGCCAAACTCCAACTTGCACTTCTGCTTCCGAAGAAATGGGCTGGAGCCCACGAAAGCTTATGCTCTAATACATGTGTTAGTCTTTAAGGTGCCACAAGACTCCTTGTTGTTTTTGCTGATACAGACCAACACGTTATGTTGTCGCTTTTCTTACCTTACTGCTAGCCCGGCACCACAGTCTGGACTCCAGGGACGAGAACTGCAGAGCGCTCTAATGTGAAACAAACAAAATCCTGGCACGTTAAATCTTTTAACTGGCAAGGCAGCACAAAAACTGGCCAGGTGGCAACCCTAGCACCCCCACGGTCATCACATTGCCTACGATAGCATGGCAAAGGGGTTGTTCCAGCTGGGGCTGTGAAAATGGCGTCCTACAGGATGGGGTGTCTTCTAGAGGCGGAGGACTATATGGGCAGAGCAGAAAAGGTGTTTCCTGCCTGGGAGGAAGGCCCTGCTTTGAAGTTGGCAGCACCAGCTTCAGGAAACGGGGGAGGAGGGGCTCCCTCTCTGCTCCCAGAAACAAAACAGTGTGTTTACAGCTCCAGCCTGCCTAAAGGATCATCCTAAAGTGCGGGCTGCAGGCCGGGATCCCAGGGGAGAGTTTCTAGCTCTGTGCTGCGCAGGTGAGATCATCAGAAGGGCCCTTCGTGGGTTTAACCCCCGCGCCAGCCCTGGGGCTTTGCAGGGAATCGGAGCAAAAGCCAGGAGAGAGAAAAAAGTGAGAAACATCAGTGCTACTTACTGGGGGGCAGCTGGCAGTGAAACTCCCCGGCTTCTTCTAGCTCCTCCAGCGGGCAGTGGACTGAAGGAATTCAGACACACCCCAGCTGGGACAATTTTCCATGGGGGTTTATACAGAGTGTCTCTTGTCAGACACATACGAGCGGTTTAAAAATCACCATTTCCCCCCCAGTAAAATATATGTTAGGTTTTGTTAATTCACTTTCTGGCTTCTGAGCCTTAACTTGGAAATGTGACCCTGTGACTGGGGTCCCGGGGGACCACTCTGAGAGTGCGCAAGCAGGGCAAACGGCAAAGAATGGGGCGAGGATCCCCCAAACTGGGGGTTTATTCTAACAATTACAGTCACGCAGCCAGCAACAAAACAGCTTCTACAACACCTTCCTGGCTACCCAGATGCCAAAACCGCAGTTCCCTTGGCTTAGGGCTGGTCTATATGGGAGAAACAAACCACCATCGCTGCTCTGGCATGACTATTCCAATATAATTTAGCTCTTCCAGAAAATGTGATATATACATGTGACGGGTTCTGTCACCTGATGTGCTGAAATGACCCCTGAGCCCGTTTTCCCTGCCAGCCTAGGCCCCCAGTACCTGTCTTGTTGAGCCAGACACGCCAACCTGCTGCAACACAGACCCAGGGCCCCAGCCACTCCCCCAAAGCTGCAGATCTAAACTGAAAACAGCTCAGCAAAATACCTGTCTCCAGCACTCAGATACCCAGCCCCAGTGGGGTCTAAACCCCAGAAAAATCCACCTTACACCGTATAAAAATGTATACAGTACAAGTTCATATTGTTCGTCCTCTTTATCAAAGAAAGAGAGAGATGCACAAACTGTTTGCCCCCAAGTAACAGTTACTTACACTCGGTTTATTAATAAATACAAGTGATTTTATTAAGTATAAAAAGTAAGATTTAAGTGGTCATAAGAGATAACAGACAGAACAAAGTAAGTTACTAAGCAAAATAAAACAAACACGCAAGGCTAAGCTTAATACACTAAGAAACTGGTTACAAATGATGATTCCTCACCCTAGATGTTATCTCAGGTAAAGTCTTTCTCAGGTCAGTTGCCTTTTCTGACCTGGGTCCAGCCTGTTCTCACCCACCCCTGTAGTGACAGTCCTTTTGTTTCCAGGTGCTTTCAGGTATCTCTTTGGGGTGGGGAGGCCGTCTCTTAAGCCAGCTGAAGACCCTCATTGTTTGCTTCCCCTGCCTTATATAGAATTTCCCTAAGGCGAGAAACCTTTGTTTGATTCCCTAGGGTTACCATATTTGAACTTTTAAAAAAGAGGACACTCCACGGGAGGGGGGGGTAGCCCCGCCCCCTAGCCACTCCTTCCCACTTCCCGCCCCCTGACTGCCCCCCACAGAACCCCCAACCCATCTAACCCCCCCACTCCCTGTCCCTTGACTGCCCCAATCCCTCTCCACACCCCTGCCCCCTGACAGCCCCCCCCAGAACCCCCGACCCATCTAACCCCCCTGTCCCTGCCCCAACCCATCCAACCCCCCCGTCCCTGCCCCGACCCATCCAACCCCCCCCGGCTCCCTGTCCCCTGACTGCCCCCGGGATCCCATGCCCCTTCTCCAACTCCTCCCACAACTATGAAAGCTAAAAACTTGCCTTTTTTTAAAAAAAAGGCTGAGATTGTCACATAATCCCATAACTTCAGAAGCTGGGACTTTGAGAAAAACACCAAACATAGCAAGACTGGCAATTAAATTGTGATTAGTGGCAAAACTGCATGATCTGTGCTCTTATATGCGCCAATCACAGTGCTCCTTCAGCTCCTTCATGCTAGAATTCATTCATTTGTAACGCAAAGTCTAGGTTGGGGTTTTGCATTTATCACAGCACTTGTTCATGAGAGCTAGATTGTGCCCTTAGGCATAGCTGTGAATAAGGGTCTTTGCATTAGAAGGCTGCACCATCCCAGGAACATCCCAGGGAGGAAGTGTGATTCAGAGAATCACAATTCCCCCCACATGCTTGCACTCCCCTCTTGCTCCAAGGGGAGGGGGAAAGGGTGTGATTTACCTCACCTTTCCAAGGTTGCAGTTGACTTCCCCATGTACCTTCAGCTTAGAGCAGCATGTCTGGCTGAGCGCCCGGCGCTGCCGGCAAGGTGATCTAAAGCTGCAGGGGAGGGGGGAAGTGGGGGAGGGGCTTTGGCTGCCGCTGCCAGCCCCGCCCCCTCACGGAGCGCGCAGCCCCCCCCAGCGCTGCCGGCGCGGCGATCTGAGGCTACAGGGGAGAGGCGAGACAGGGAGGGGCTTTGGCTGCTGGAGAGGCCCCAATCCGAGCGGCTCAGTCTGGCCCGGCCCCGCTGTCAGCCGCTTTTCGGTCTTTAAATAGCCATCCGGGGGGAAATCCCAGACATTTTTAGATGTTTACAAATTCCCCCTGGACGGCTATTTAAAGACCAAAAAGCCGGATGTGTCCGGGGAAATCCGGACGTATGGTAACCCTAGATTCCCCACCTCCCTGTGGAAAAATACCAGCTTCAAGATGGAGTCCAATATCAGGTGACATGGTCACATGTCTCTGTAAGACCCCAGTCTCCATTCTTTATGGGCTGACCCACACGTACACAGGAAGGCTTGCAGGTAAACAAAACCGTTCACAGCCAATTGTTCTGGTAAATGGGAGCCATCAAGTTCCTAAAGCACCATTAATGGCCCTCAGATTTATCCTTCATATTCCTAACTTCTAATACAGGAATGATACATACATACAAAATGGGAAAATCACATTCAGTAGATTACAACTTTTCGAATGATACCTCACATGAGACCTTTTGCCTAAAGCATATTCCAGTTATGTCATATCCATATTCATGAGCATGTTTTCATAAAGCATGTGGAGTGCAACGTCACAATACATCCATAGACAGGTGTGAAGACACAGCTACACAAGTGGAGAGCTGATAAATGAAGAGATAATGAAATGTGTCAAACTTAGGAATTCTGATTGAATGGTTTTCCAGTTGCTGTATCATTGCAGGGCTATCGAATATTCAAAAGCTATTTACGGAGCTGCAACAGACACTATGGAATCAGGATGCATTCAAAGACTGTCGTGTCAGCTTTATAACATGTTTAGTGTATCTTGCTGGGTTTGTTACTGGCTGTCTTCATGGCTCTAGGCTTCCTGTAATGCCAAAGGGTTCTGAATGTCAAAGCAATGCAGAGAAGAGTTTTGAAGTTTCATCCCTTTGGGGAAAACAATCCAGGCTGGTGTGACCTGGTTCAAAAAGTTTAAGAGGACAGAGGATGTGAAAACATATCTAAAAATGACAGGGAGAGAAAGACCTCACCGGAGAACTGATAGGCGTGAGACCGTGACTACCAGAACTAGGTCTTATGGGAGGACCTGAGGTCTCTTCCAATCCTAATCTTCTATGATTCTATGTCCTGAGTGATTTTAGGTTGCTCAGGAGCCCTGGTAAGCTAGGCACACGAAGAAGCTGTTCCTGGTGTTAAGATCAGTTTCCTCTGCAATGCTCTTGTCCTGAATAAATAGTATTTTGCTTCATGAAAGCCACCTGGCCACTGGATATCACCTGTAATTGGCCCCAACGATAACAGAACTCCGCCCACAATTTAAACTCCGCCCACCACCCAGGCTCCACCCTGAAGTCTCTCACAAAAGCTTGTGCAGTTTTATAATAGGCTAATCCCCCTTTCTCCTTGACTGCTTGGACCAACAACAAAATAGTTAACCATCAAACCATATAAATAGTCACCATTAGGTTTCAGAGTTAACATCCTCCTGAAGTGAATCAGGGTAGCTCACAGCCTTCAGAGGTGTTACTGAAGGCTGCCTGCAGATTCAGACAGATGTCACAGCCTCAGTGATACAAGTTTGAATTTTAATTCATCACCACGAAGGCCAGAGATGAAGTGTTTTAAATGAAAGCTGAGAGGTGGGTTTGTGTGAGTGTGTGTGTTGAGCCACCTGAGTTCTGAGTACGTCTCTGCAGTGTGTATGTATGTGTATGTTGCATAGTTGATCTGCGTACGTGTATTGATCTGTGTCTGTTGTATATGTGGTTGTGTAGATGTGTCATCTGTGTGCATTTTGTATATGGTTTTTGTTGTGTCTGTGTCGAAATTTTGTGTAGGTGTATGGGGGTGTTGATTTGTGTTGGTTTTGTGAGTGAGCGGCATGTGTTGATCTGTGTCTGCTGCATGCAGGCAAGTTGGTCTGTGTGGTTTTTGAGTACTTGGCTGT
>NW_020665258.1:663354-668079 GCF_002925995.2 Terrapene triunguis
TGTGTGTGTGTGTGTGTGTGTGTGTGTGTGTGTACTGTATGTGTGTTGAAGACCCAACACACACTCCCTCTCACGTCTCATCTCCCTCCCACAGGTAGCTTTGAGCCGGGCACCCAGCCCATTTGGCTCAGGGAACCCCCAGCTCCGATTACGGTAACTGAAGTCAGCGCCTGTGTTATTCAGAGCTAAAAATAAGGGTCTGAGAGCTTGACATTTGGAGAGAAAGTGAAAGTGTCAGTTGTTGTGAGGCAGGGGACAGAAGCTGGGACAATTCCCCCCCCAGACGCTTCCCCAAACCTGGCAGGTAGGTCACATTCCTCTTCCTTTCCTCATCGTGTCTCAGCTCAGCTCTGTCATGGTCACCGTGTCCCTTCATGCCTGGGTCCCCTCGGGAAGAGGCTAGCTCGTTCTGTGGCCTGAATGACCCCTTGCACTCTGAGCCCCAGGGAAGCCAGGAATACAAAGTCTATGGGCGAGAGGAGACATTTTGCCGTCCTGTCCCACCGCTCAGGGGGCCTCGGGAAAGAGACACGTTCAGCATCATCTCTCAAGACAGCTCTGAAAGTTCAACGTGTTTCTGCCCCTCTTCCCGCATTGTCGATATGAACAGGCCTCAGCTGGAGGGACTAGGGAGTTCCTATTGCAGGCGAATGTCTTTGCTTCTCTGTGAACCTTACACTTAGTTTGAGGAGTTGTGCAGGTGGTAACAGTCTGGTTGAAGGGCTGTACCAGCTGTAGGAAGAGTTAAATTAAGACCCCGGGCCTGTTCCGGCCGCCCGTTGGGCCCTTGGCCCGGTCTGGCTCCCTGTAGGGTTGCCAATCCTCCAGATTGTCCTAGAGTCTCTAGAAATTGAAGATTAATTTTTAATGAAAGATGTCACAGGATGAAACCTCCAGGAATATGTCCAACCAAAACTGGCAACCCTACATTGGGCGCAGGCCCCGGGGTAGCTCTTTGAAGGCCCTTAGGAGTCAGAGTCCAAGAGAGAGCCATGTTTAGTAACTCAGGGGGATCAGAGAAGCAAAGGAATTTGGACTCGGGGGTGAGTCGGTCACCGTGGAGGAGGCATGAGATGGGGAGGGCACAGGGGAGTTGGGAAGGATGGGAAGGAGGTGTCTAAATTCAGGGCCCTTCTCAGAGCCATGTTCCCTTATGTTCCAGCTGGAAACACCAGTCCCAGGAGGGAAGAGCACTTGGGGATGGAGGGACATGGCCCCTTCGTTGGGACCCTGCGTCCAGCTGAGACAGAGGAGACAGACCATTCCTCACGCACACCCAGCAGGCGGCTCCAGGAGCTG
The DNA here is from genome assembly GCF_002925995.2 of Terrapene triunguis. Lineage (NCBI taxonomy): Eukaryota > Metazoa > Chordata > Testudines > Emydidae > Terrapene > Terrapene triunguis. The sequence continues at coordinate 664,654 of NW_020665258.1, forward strand.
GAATTACAGGTGGGAGGCTCAGACGGGCTGTGGTGAGGGGGATTTGGGCACCGGGAACATCAGCAGCTAGGCACGCATGGTGGCCATGAGAACCCCTGGGGTGAAGTTGGCGGGTATCCCAAGCTAACGAGATGGCTTCAGTTGAGTGCAGAGGAAGCGCGGAAGGATTATCTCATGCTTAGCCAGCCAGGTAGGGACTCAAATCTTGGATAGTCCCACACACAGCTGTGCCTGTGCCTCTCAAACCTGACCCACAGCCCCTGCTAGCCCAGCCCTGGGCTCCCCCCAGCTCTACTAGTGCCCCTCACTCCCGACCCGCAGCCCCTGCTAGCCCAGCCCTGGGCTCCCCCCACACACAGCTCTGCCAGTGCTCCTCACTCCTGACCCACGGGCCCCTGTTGTCCCAGCCCTGGGCTTCCCCCACACACTGTGCCCATATGTGGTGGGGATTCCCTGTTATGGAAGAGCCCCACTTTCTAGCAGGCACCTACGATTACAAATCACGCTTAACTCACCGGGTCCAAGTTTTGTGACATTCACCAACCCCACTGCCCTCAAACTGAGACTGTTGTCCCTTGCGTTGTCTTCAGGTCCCGAGCTAAGGAATTGCACCCGAGCGTGAGCTGGGCTGTGAGGTCCAGGAACCAGGACCTCCGGTGAGGAACCAGAATGAACGTGGGGCTGAGGAGCTGCGTGAGGCTGATCTTCCACTTCCTGCGGGGAACGTGGTACATCCTGGTGCTCTGCATCCGAACTCGGATTTGGCCGATATTCTTGTCCTTCACCAGGGGTTTGAAGGATGTGGTCAGGGGGGTCTGGAGATTGCTGTTGAGCCAAACACATCAGAAACTGGTGCTGTTACTGCTGCCTGCAGTGATAGGGCTCACGGTATTTTTCTTTCCCCATGGGACAGTGAATTATGAAGCTGGAGAACCAGAACCCTTAAGTGTCGTCGACCTCCTGAGAGTGCAGGGTAGACTAGAAGCCCAGGGGAAAATGACTGATAATCTGAGAACCTGCATGGACCTCGCCCTGCAGGAATTCATGAGAGAACCTCCAAGCATACAGGACAATGCCCAGATGCTGATCCAATGCAGAGGAACGGTGTTGGAATTTAAATCCGGAGATGGGAAACATGAGATCTACATATATTACCTCAACGGGGAACCCCGCTACAATGTAAAAGAGCCAACAATGGACGTGTATCTATCCCGGCTGCGCTCCCACCCGGAACGGCTGAGTGTCGAGAACCTGTTGAAGGTGCAGAACCAACTGGAGGCTGGAGAGAAGATGACTGAGGTGCTGAGACGATGCTTTGAACTCACTCTGGAGAGATTCCCCAAGGAGCCGGTGTGCCTGCAGAACAATGCCCGGCTGGTGATCAGCACCGTGGGAATGAGGATGGTCTTTCTCTCTGGAAGAGGGGAGAATGAAATCAACGTATATCCCGACAACATGGGGCTCTTTCAGTATGTGGTCAAAGTGCCGGGATGGTTGGCCTGGGTAGCCAGGAATAAGGTGATCATAGTTCTTGTTACAATCCCAATCTTCATTTGCCAAATGATGATCTATCAGAAAATTAGGCAACGCCCTTAAAAAACACTTAGCTTTAGAAAACTACGTCCACCAAACACTGAGTCCTCTGTCTCCAACCAGACAAATTTCAATGTTGCCAACTCTTGCGATTTAATCACAACTGTCACAATATAAGGAGTTTTCCTCAAGGCCGCCTGCCATTTATCGGCTAGCTGAGAATTTCAACTTCCCTTTAAAGTACAAAGTAAGTTTTTAGCTCTTACGGTAGCTGAGAGAGCCATGGGAATGAGACCACTAGTGGCTCAAAACTTAGAAATGGAATAAACAGAATCCAGCACAAATACAAAACGGGGAATGCCTGGCTAGGGGGAAGTATTTCAGAAAAGGATCTGGGCGTTATAGTGGATCACACATTGAATACGAGCCAACAATGTGATGTATGTGCAAAAAAGGGCTAATATTCTGGGGTGTATTAACAGGAGTGTCCAATGTAAGACACGGGAGGTAATTGCCCTGCTTGGCACTGATGAGGTCTCAGCTGGAGTCCTGTGTCCGGTTCTGGGCACTGCACTTAAAGAAAGATGTGGATAAATTGGACAGAGTCCAGAGGAGAGCAATAAAAGTGATAGAAGGTTTGGAAAACCTGACCTAGTGAAGCAAATGCCAAGACGTCTATTGATTCAGGAGGTGCTGTAACAGCTCCAAATGCATATTACAAAAACATATACACATTATTCCCAAGGGCTAGTCATCGGATGCCTGTACGCGACAAAATTCATTGCCATAGAAGCAATGGCCATTTGTACATCAAAATCCAACACACTCTTCCATTCTGAGCATAGTAACTATGTATTGACCAAGCGACATATGGTGATTGTGGTACATACCTAGTTTCCATGCAATCCACGGCTCCACACGCATGTTCCATTTGCTCTTTCGTGCTCTTCCAGCTACTTTGCATGTACAATTAAAAGAATAAAAACCTTTACTTAAAAGAAACAAAACAAACCTATACTGGGCAGAATAGCGAAACCTGAAAGAGAGCAAGTGAAAAGGATGGATTGATCCTACAGAGATGAGGATATAGATTGATATGAAGAGAATGTGAGATGTAGGTATGAAGACACCAAGAAGAATAAATGAATAATATGGAGGGTGCAATAAATGAGAGATAATGAAAGCCTGATATAGATAGACCAAAAGAGAACGACAGTGATCAGATAGATTGGTGTGACGACACTGTGATAGACAGCTATGAAAAGAGAGTGAGAGATTAGATACGTACGGAGAGAGGGACAAATTAAGAGAGAGAGAAAGTTAGATATATAAAGATACAAAGAGAGCGTGACAGACAGAGCTGAGGATAGAAATATGGAGAATGTATAAGGATGGTGTAAGGGACTTGGGCATAGGCGGTCTGGCCTAGTGGTCTCAGCTGGGCTGAGTCTCCCCACCATGGACAGGAGTTACCCAGGCAGAGGTGGAAGAATTGCAAGGCCAGGTCCCATAAACAAGAGTCAGGGTGAGGCCGGCTACCAGGTTAGAATCCAGGGGGAAGAATTAGGGTCAAGTCAGGCTGGAGTTAGAGACCAAAGGTCGGGAGATGAGGTGAAGTCCAGCAGGCCATGAGCTGGGTGGTTGCTCAAATAACTTCCTGGGCTAACCCCTGGGGTTAAGTAGGGGCACTTGGCCAATCAGAGGGCTGCAGGGTGCTGTCACTCTGGGTCTTGTGGGCAGTACTTCCTGCAGCGCCTACTCTGCACATGCTCCCTAACTGTACTGTCACATAGGCTCCTGGTGGCAGTGTGGGACTATCAGCCTCCCTCAAGCTCTGTAGATGTGGGTTCTAGTCCCCAGGTCCCTAGAAATAGAAGGAACTGGGAATAGCTG
>NW_020665258.1:668089-676308 GCF_002925995.2 Terrapene triunguis
AAACTTTGACAAAGACAAGACAACGCCTACTGCTCCAATAACAGAAAGTGGGGTGGATTTTTTGCTACTCATTTTCTGATGAATTGCTGATTGTACTAACGACGAGATTATAGGCTTTACAAAGAGAAAAGGTTAACAAATGAAAGACACAATCTTTCCTACTGATCCCAATAGCCTGAATATTGAGTCAGGAGCTGTCTTACATCCTTCAGAAATTCATCCTGCTTCTCTGCTGTTTGCAGAGGTCAAACGAGATCTACAAACTACTTAAAAATGCAGATCCTTTGGGATGTTGCTGGTCTCTGAGGCAGAGCCAGCGAGTTATCACTAAGTACTGGTGGGGTTTGGGAATCACAGTTTGGTAGGAGCTGTCAATCCAAGCAAGGAAGAAACCAGCTCCCCCCCAATTAATAGAATAAGCATGTCACTTTTAATGAGGGCTCAGAGAAGAAGCATTTGGAACAATAGCAGCCTTAGGCCAGGGGCATTGCCCACCAGCAAAGTCTCTGGGCCCAGTCAAACTCTCACCCCACAGCCTGAGAGAAACCAGCAGGCTGTAACAATGAGACCCTGCTTTCTGGCGGTATTTTATGGGGAGTGCCTGTCCCCTTCTTAGCTGTGTCTGGTTAGTGAACAGAGCTGGCTGGCCTTAATGGGGCAGCCTTCCCTGTTATCTGGGGGGGGAGGGGGCTGGAAACCAGGACTCCAGGGTTCTATCCCCGGCTTTAGGAGGGGAAGGGAGGGGGGTCTAGTGGTTAGAACAGGGGAGCTGGCCAAGGGAAGCTCTGACCAACCGGATGGCCTTTCTCTCTCTGTGTGCAACATGATAACTTTTGAAAACTGCCTCCGATCCATTCCCAAATCCCAGGGAACGTTCTGGGCATGGAGGGGCAGGACCCTGTTGATTCTGGTGAAAATTGGAGAACTGTAAAAGCCTGGATTTCCACTAAAATGAGGCCCACAGCGCGCCCCCTGGTGGTGCTGGAAGTGGAAGGTCTCTGGCGCCCTCTGCTGCTCTCTGCACAAATCACTCCCTAGATTTTAAAAGAACGAGGAGTACTTGTGGCACATTAGAGACTAACAAATTTATATCAACTTTTGTGGGTATGCTCAAATAAATTTGTTAGTCTCTGAGGTGCCACAAGGACTTCCCGTTCCTTTTGCTGATACAGACTAACACGGCTACCACTCTGAAACCTGTCACTAGATTTTGTGACCTTGGGTGGGATAGATCGGTGGGGTTTCAACCTTTTTTTCATTTGCAGACCCCTAAAAAATTCCAAATGGAAGTGCAGACCCCTGTGGAAATCTTAGACAAAGTCTGCGGACCCCCAGGGGTCTGCGAGCCATAGGTTACGACTGGGTTGGAGTTTACGTTGCCCTTCTCCTAGTCCCTAAAAACGCCTCCCATGGAAAAGCACCTGGGGACCTAGAATTCAGTCACTGAGGGTTTTCAGCAAGGATCACACAGGGGCGGCCTCCCCACATTCAAATCCAGACAAAGAACAAAAGGAAGGAACTTAATTCTTAAGTACCAACTTTATAAAGTCTTGTCATGAGAAAGAAACATAGTAATAACTTAATTTCTACAACATAACGTGGCCACTGTATAATTCACCTACATTATCATCACTGTTCTACATGAATGTAAATAAAGAAAACAAATTGAATCTAGACAAGTCAGTCCCCACAGAAACAGCGAGAAGAAACTCAGGGTTCCCAAAAGTTTAGGTGGAGTTCACCTGAGTCTCCATCTTTGCTCACCAAAAATCTATGGACTTGGCTGAGTCCAAAGCAAGGTAACAAGATCTTCCCTCCTTTTGCTTGTAGAAATCTCCAGCTGGAATCCAGACAGATGCTTCCACATCCTCTGCTGAAATCTGTTCGCTAGTCAGCTAATTAATTAACCCACCGCACAGGTTAAGTAGATAGATTCAAAAAGCCTTGTTACTAGTAAAATACAAAACTGAGACCAGCGAAATCTCGACAACTCTTTCCCCATCATCACACTGAATGAAGAGACGAGTTCATGACTCAAACTGGTTCAGAGGATTTCGCTAACACCGTTCGCTATCGCACAACATTCAAAGCATAAAATTAAAATAAGAGAAATGAATTTTCCCTCCCAATTGCCCCTTTCTGTAAGGAACACCACCAGGGATTCCTTGGCGGAGAGTTAACACTAGCACTGACCTGCTGCAAAAATGCTTCAGAGCCGGGGGGAAGCCCAGCCTGCTTTCTCCTCCTGTGACTCTGTTTCTCCGGACTTACCCCAGGGCACGTGGCCTTTTGCAAAGCAGCCGCCCTGATGACTCGCCCTCCCCGGACTCGGACTCTGGCTACGGGGTCCCCTAAATGACCGCCCCCGATTCCAGCCACGTCTGGGTGTGGAGGGACTAATTGTGAATCTGCCTCACAACAGTGACCCCGACTCAACTTCTCCCACTCCCCGCCCCATAGATCTCGCCCTCTTAGGCACCCACCTCCAGCCAAGCTCCCCCAAGCTGGTCACCTGGTCCGCCTCCCTCTGGGCAAGCCCCCCCCATCTGGGTCCCTGGCCCCCATCACACTGCTGCCAAGCCCCATTCCCCCACTCCAGCCGCCCTCCAGCCAGGCCCCTCCCCACCCTACAGCCAAGCCCCCCAGCCAGTTCCCTCCCCCAATTCTGACCAACCCCCCCCCCAGCCAGACCTCTTGCCCCGCCCCCACTCCAGCCAAACTTCCCTCCCCACCGGAGCCAGGACCCTCTGCCCCCCACGTTGGCCAAGCCCCCAGCCAGACCCGAGTAAGGCTCCCAAATAGGAGAGACTCATGCCGTCTTTGTCTGCGCCCAGAGAATTTTCAGCGCCTCATTTTCTATAAAACAGTAATGATAACGAGCTGCCCAGCCCTGCCCCTTGCTTCCCTGGGGTCTCGAAGACCCGGTTCCTCCTTGGCCAGGTCGCCGTGGCGCCAGGTTGCTAAAAGGCCCAGTCGCCATGGCTCTGGGTTGCTCAGAGGCCTGGTTGCCATGGAGCCTGGTTGCTCAGCGGCCCAGTTGTCGTGGTGCCAGGATCAGTTGATAATTTGGGTGTTTAACACACACACACACCTGCCCGTGCACATCCCCTCTCAGAAACTGAGGAGACCCTGGGCGGGGACCCATTAAAAAGGGAGCAGAGGAAGGAGACAGGAAGCCTGCGGTGGGAGCCACTCTCTTCTCGTGAGTGCCTCCTACCACTGTATCCTCCATTGATATCTCTAGCCCGACCTCTGAGCTCCATCCTCAGCCTCTGGTGGGGCTGGCTCGCGAAGGATCCCTGCTCTGGGGTGGAGCAGCGTCCCCAGGGCTTCCTCCCTGGCAAGCTTCGGCTCACCCCACCTCTCCCACTGAGCCACTGGTTCAGTTCTGCCCTATTTTGGGGTGTCCACGTCCAACCAATGCTGATCCTCTTCCAGGTCTTCAGCTCCGTCTCCGGGCTCATTTAAACTCCCCTTCTCATCCAGCAGCTGGTACGGGGGGTACCCGAGCCTGGCCAGTACTCCAGGTCCCAACCTGGGGACCCTACAAACAGCTGCCACCCGCTGGGTCCCTTTTAACTCTTTTGCTGCTGCTCCTGTTCCCTTGGCACTTCCCTGTGGTCCCAGCACCTTCACCCTTAGCTTGGGACTGAAGTCCTTCTTGAGTCCCTCCAGCTAGCCAGGGGCACACTCCTTGCTCCTCTGGCTCCAGCCAGCAACTAAAACTGCCCTCGCTAGCAGCTCCTTTTATATGAGCCTGCTGGATTCTGATTAGCTGCTTCCCCCAGCTGCTCTAGGTGGCCTGGAGGACTCAATTCTACTGCTCTTTTCCTGGCATGGGGTGCGGTAGGACCTCCAACCTAAGACACCCCATCATAAAGCCCTTGCATTTTTTTCACCATTAACAAAAAGCAAGAAAGGGCATGCCCCTGATTTATTTTCTTTCTTTGATTGCCAAATTTTAACCATGAATCTTCAAAATCTGGGATACCATAAGGGCAACCCACTCCCCACCCCACACGCTTAAGAAGTGAAAGTCCTAAAAGCTCTTATCTGTAGAGAATTATAGTGGTTTTTATTAAGCAAGTTGTTACAAGTGCAGAATAATTCTAAAAAGTACTAATCTGATGGGGAAAAAAGCTGGTATCCCTTTTGTAGGACAACTTCATTGTTAAAATTCTGCCATCATCGGCACACATCACTGTTTCAAAGCCAGATAAACCGTGGTGAAGTTGCATAGGCAGCTAGATAAGATAATGTTTTCAAAATCAACCACACATTTGTCATTTCCTCTTAGCCCTCTGCAAACACCAAGCACTGCTTTACAATATCCAGCAGATAATCTATTTAAAAGCTAAATTGCTGTAAATATACGTAAACGTGCCATTACATGGATTTGAATAATAGGTAAATGGGTGCATATACTCAAAGCTGCAACCAATTATCTCTAAGATTTTATCAGCGCCGCTAACATGGCTTAATTGTGTTTTCTTAACACGAGTCATTAATAAGCATCCAGCAGCCCAGATGTTTCATGTTATGCTCCACCCTAAAAGCTGTCTTTGACTAATTAAAGTGGGATATTAAAATCATCTTAAAGCAAACCTCGAAGAATATGCTCACTGATCAATTAGTAAAACATCCAGCCACAGCTCCGTCCATCTATCCAACCAGCTCCATCCTTCTATGCATCACTAACTCCATCCACTAGGTGGGGATGTTGGTTGATCTAAACTCATTACGGTAAGGTAAAAAATATCGTCCTTTGACTTCACTAGGATTTTACATTGAGATTGCTATCCAGGTGTAAAAACACACTTTTCTGTACCGAAGGCTCGTAACAGGGGTTAATTAACTTGGGTTAGTTCGACATAAGTGAATAACACACCTCTTTTTCCTAGTTGAAAAATGTTTAACTCACTTTAAAAACTGAAAATGTGTCAATCTCAAAATTCATTTTTGGTTTTCAGGCAAAGGTGATCAAGAAACAAAACAAAACCTTCTGCCTCGTCCCCCTGTCCCTCCCCTGCAGTTTGACAACTGAAAACAAAGATGATTGAACACAAAAAGGAGATGGTTGTAGCACACATTAAGGTTTAGCTCTCTGTCCTCCCCTAGTGATCAGACCGCGTAAAGATCCTTTACTAGCAGATCTGGGTTCTTTATTATTTGGGGGGTGGGGCGGGTTGTTTGGGGTTTATTTTGCTTAAAACATCTGAAACTTTTTGAACTGATAATGGCCAAAAATGTCCAGCCAAAAAGTGCCAAAAATGTGTGATCCAAAACTAGGCAAACTTTCAGTTTTCTGACCAAAAAATTGAAAATGTTCGAGCAAAGCAGACATTTTTCAAAATGTTCTTTTTGACAAAAATTTAATTTCCTATTGGAAAAAGTTTCCAAATAATGTACACAGCCTGTAGCAGCGAGAGGAAACAGGTCATGGGGTCTGAGATCTCCCTTTGAGGCACAGGGGAGATGAGTGTGTGGAGGACTCAGCCTCGTTGGGGGAATGGAGATGGTGGAAAATGAAACGTTGGGTCTGATTTCACCCTCAGTTACATTGGAGCAATTCCACTGGCTTCTGGATTTACACCAGGATCACTCAGATCCAAATATGGTCCTGATCTCCATCCCTACGATGCCTTAGTTCTAACCCAGGTTTGGAAAGGGAGTGGGGTCTGGTGGGTTAGAGTAGGGGGGTAGGGGGCTGGGAGCCAGGACTCCTGGATTGTATTAGCACTTGGCTACACCTGACGCCTAATTTGGATTAAGGCCAGGTACAAATGTACAGCGCAGTTGCTCTTCCTGATTCTGTCTAGCACGCTCTCACTGCAGAATTGCTCGATGGTTTGACAAGTCCTTTTCTCCTCCCCTGCCTGGGGTGGGCGACAGAAACCAGGAGGCGTCTCAATTATACTTAACGGGGAAATCGAAAGTTAGGGGCTGCCGGGAGGGGCCTGGGTGAGGTCCTGGTTATGCCCTAACAGGTTCAGAAACAGCAACCTCCTATCCAGAGACACAGGGTGGGATATGTGAAGGGTTCCAAGCTCTGCCAGCCACTTCCCTTCTCTGTGGGCTGGGGGGAGGGACATACACTCTCCACGGACTCCTGGGTTCCTTGAAGCAGGACCCTTCCCATCACCCTTCTGCCAGGTGGAGCCGGCAGCAACCAGGGCTGGGTTCAATATCTAGTGGTTCCTTTTCAACAATACAACACAAACCCGGCTTGAGCCCCCACCCGGTGACCTGGGAAAATTACAGCCCACCCCTAGGTGTCTCTAAGAGGCAAAACTTCCCCACTCGCAAGCACAGAGTCTGAGTGTAGGAACTTAGGAATGTAGGAAAGAAACTTTTAATGAAAGGAGAGAAGTCACCCAGAATTCATTTTGGAAAATGCAGCAAGGATCATTCAACCCTGAGCAAAACCCCCACCCCAGAGTGCGTGGGGCAGCGTCTTTTGCCTCAGGTTCTTGCGTTCAACCAAAAGTTCCTTTCCCATGCCCCTCTCTTCTCCCTCCACCGCACCCCACTCACAGTGGTTCCCCTTGGTCAGTGAGGACCCAAAGTTCAGAGGGGATCTGTGTGAGTTCACCTCCCATGAGGGTGGGGTGGGGAGAGAAAGCACCTTCCTCACTCCACGTCTGACCACTTCCTTTGGCATCGCTGGTCTGCTGTCCGCCCCGCCAGCCGATCACCACCCTGCTGTCCGCCCCACCAGCCGCTCACTGCTTTGCCGTCTGCCCCACCAGCTGCTCACCGCTCCGTTGGCCATCCTGCCAGCCACTCACTACCTGCTTCTCTACTGTGACCTCTGCAGGTCGGTCTCTTGAGGTTCCACCCGACTTTCAGTTATTTTCAGCTGTTAGTGGGGGAACCTCACTGCTGAAGCAGGCTGGGCAGAAACGCCGTCCCACCACCAGTGATTCCAGCTCCAGTGAGCACTTAACAAAAGCCCCCTAACGGAGCCTTAATTAGCTCTGTCTCTGAGCAGTGGGGAGAGGCAGGTTAAACCATGCCTAGGACTCTTAGGTAGACTCCACACCTCCCAGCAGGGATACCTGTCTCCACCCCTTCTTCCGCTTCAGAGGTGTCTGGCATCTAGCAAGTTCAGTCCAGTTCAGCATGACTCCCTCAGGCTAAATGCAGATCTTCTCCCCGATACTCGTACAGGAAGGATAACAACATTTCACTGCCCCTGCATTCAAATGTAAATTTTTTATTAAAGCTGATATTAAAATGATCTAATACACAGGTCAAGGAAAGAGTCTTTATCCATCTGGGCATAATGCTTAAAATGATCCAAAAGTACAAAGTTTGGTTTAAAAGTCATTAAACACATACTGTATATAACCTGCAATATCCCCCAAAAGGTTAATACATTGAATGATGCAGTGAAAATATTAGCGTCCAAATATTTTGGTACATCACCTATAGCAAGTTATACTAAGAGTGGTGTGTGGAAAGCAACTATAGTGAGTGTAGCCTGTAACCCAACACCAACCAGAGTTGATCACTTGGGCAAACCCAGCTGTGTCTGCTGGATACCTGGGCCGAGAAGGTGTGTTCAGGTACAGTAAATACAGTCTAGGTGTGAAGCGTTTCCCCTCCCCAGCTACCTGTCCGGGGAGAGCTCATCCAGACCCTGGTTTCACCCCCACCAGCCGGGCTCTGACCCCTGCATTTCAGGGCCCGTGGCTCTCCAACTTTTGGGGGGCTGCAGTTTGAGGGGAATTTGAAAGTCAGCAGGGCGAGTTTTCCAGATCAGATGAAAACAGAGTAGGAGAAAAGCCAAATCTCCTGTGAACGGGAAATCCCAGGTGAGCCAGATGGAGCTGGGAGTCTGGGACACGCCCCACCTTGGAAACAGTGCGGGGGGGCAGAGGCCCCCTGGGCAGGATGGGGGGGACACAGATCACAAGGCGGAGAGGATGGACAGACCCGGGAACCAGCTGCCTCCTGCCCGGCCCCACGCCCCGCTCCAGGGGAAGAAAGGAAACCGAAACTAACAGGAGAAGTGGCGGGGAGGGATTTTAATTCATGCTGCGGCAGAGCCAGAGAAGCAAGTTGTGCTGAGAGAACAGGAGACACTGGAAGTGCTGGGGTAGGAATGTCACTGACACCCCCACCCAGATCCGCCGGTGCCCCTCACTCCCCAGCTGCAGCGCGGGCAGAGCTGGGGGGAGCCCAGGGCTGGGCTGGCAGGGGGCTGCGTGTGGGGA
>NW_020665258.1:676318-688443 GCF_002925995.2 Terrapene triunguis
GGGGCAGGGCTGGGCTTGCAGGGGGCTGCGTGTGGGGAGTGAGGGGCACCGGCAGGGCTGGGGGGGCAGAGCTGGGCTTGCAGGGGGCTGCGTGTCGGGAGTGAGGGGCGCAGGCAGAGCTGGGGGCGGGGGGAGCACACGGTTGGGATAGCAGGGGGCTGCGTGCAGTGATGAGCTGCCAGAATATTAACCACCGGTTCCCTCCTCCTCACCCCACAAGGGGGTCGTGCCCCCCCACCCCCCAGGACTCCTGCCCCATCTAACCCCCCACATACCTTGACACCCCACCCTCAGGTCTCCTGCCCCATCCACCCCCCTTCCCTGTCCCCTAACAGCCCCCTGCCGCCCCATCCAACCCGTCCTCTCATTCCTGATGGCCCCCCAGGACCCCTGCCCCATCCAACCACCCCTTCTCTCTGTCCCGACTGCCCCTGGAATCCCTGCTCCTGACTGCCCGTCACTGCCCCATCCAACACCCCTGCTCCTTCCTGACTGCCCCCCCAGGACCCTTGCCCCCATACAATTCCCCTTTTCCCTGCCGTCTGACCGCCCCCACCCCCCTTACCACGCTGCCTGGAGGTGGGGGCTGCGCTGCCCGGAGTCAGAGCCAGGAGGTGTGGGCGCCGGCCCGGAGTCGGGGGCCAGCCTGGAGTCGGGGCTGGGCCAGAGCCGGGGGCCGGGCCAGAGCCGGGGGCCAGCGCGGAGTCGGGGGCTGGAGCCAGAGGCCGGCCCGGAGCTGTGGGCCAGCCCGGAGCCGCAGGCCGTTCCGGAGTCGGGGGCCGGGGCCCAGAGCCGGGGGCCGAGGCCCGGGGCCCGGAGGCGGGGCCAGCCCAGAGTCGGGGCCGGGGTCTGGGCCAGAGTCAGGGGCCCGGGCTGGAGCCGGGGCCGGGGGCTGGCCTGGAGCCGCGCTGCCCGGCCGGCCGGAGTCAGGGCCTGGGCCGCCCGGAGCCACGCGGCACCTGGAGCACTCCTCGCGCCCCGGCTCACCTGCAGAAAGCTGCTGCTTCCTTCTCAGCCCTCTCAGGCTTCCCGCGCGAACAGCTGATTGGCGGGAAGCCGGGAGGGGGAGCCTTCAGGGGAGGAGGCAGAGGCGGAGCCGGAGCCAGGTGAGCTGGGGCCGGGGGCCGGGGGCAGGGCAGGGAACTGCTGGAGCTTTTATTAAATTTAAAAGCCCTTTTAGAACCGGGACAACCGGTCTTCTAAATGTAACACCCGGTTCCCGCGAACCGGTGCGAACCGGCTCCAGCTCACACTGGCTGCATGTTGGGAGTGAGGGACACCTGAACTGATCCTGTCTCCTTCCCATCCCTTAGGGCTCAGGTCATGGCTGGGCAGTGCTGAGCTGGTCGTCCGGACACTGAGTTGCGTTGACCCCTCCCCCAGCCAGCTGTGCGTGGACACTGGAGGGCCATGGCTCAGCCACTGACCATCAGCTACAGCTGGGCCATTAACTGGCTCCACTGGTTGCTCCTGGACTGGGCCAGGAGGCAGCTGGGCCACCTGTTGCGAAAGTGTCTCATGACGGCCTTGGCCGTGACGCTGGTCTCCATCGTCCTCTGCATCCTGGCTCCTGTGCTGCACCAGGAGACGTTGGGCCTCTCCCCTCCAAGCGCCGGGGACCCCACAGCTCTGATGGTCCGTCCGCCGAGCCTCCCCCAGGGTGTCCTCAGCCTCCTCCGGGACGCCCTCCTCCACATTGCTGCCCTGCTGTCCTTCCGGGAGCCTCTGACCATTGCCAACCTCCTGAGGCACCGGGACCGGCTGCAGGGCCTAGACGAGGCGAGCTACGAGCTCCGGGCCTGTCTTGAGCGGGCCATCGAGGAGTTCAGCAAGGAGCCGCCAGTGGTCCAGGCCAACGCCCGGCTGAGCGTCCAGTGTGCAGGGCGGGCGCTGGAGTTCCTCTCCGGCCAGGGGGACTGCGAGATCTCGGTCTATCTCCTCCACCACCGCGTCTGGTACAGCGCGGAGGTGCGGACGGCTGAGCTGTACCTGGCCAGGCTGGCCGTGCGCCCGGAGCCACTGAGCGTGGACGAGCTGCTGAGGGTGCGGCGCCGGCTCCAGGCCTGGGGGGCGCTGACCGAGGAGCTCAGAGGCTGCCTGGACTTTGCCGTGCAGAAATTTGCAGAGGAGCCGCTCTGCGTCCAGGACGATGCCAGGATGGTGGTGGACTGCACTGGGCGGGCACTGAGCTTCTCTGCGGGGGCTGGGGGGAACCAGATCAACGTCTATGACGACCGGGACGGCCGCGTCCACTACCGCATCCGGGCATCGGGGCTGTGGGCCCGCACTGCACGGTTCCTCAATGGCAACCAACCCCACCACAGCCTGAACGTCAGCCCCCGGTGGTGAAGGCCGCTGTGGGAGAGGTTCTGCAGCCGGCTGGAGTGATGGTCAATGGGCTGTGGGTGTCTCGGGGGGGCCGTGATCCTGGTATGCAGCAGGGGGGCCAGAGGGAGTTAGCCAAAGAACCCAAGCCTGGACAAAGTTGTCTTGATCTATTAAGCTGTTTTGGATTTATTAAGTTAGTAGTATTTGGTTTTATAAGCTAAAGTAGTCATATGAAATGGATCTGTTTCAAAATCATGAAAAAGGGGAAGAGCATATTTGAACACAGACTGGCTAACCGAGTGAGGAGGGCTTTAAACTAGGTTTAATGGGGGCAGGAGACCAAAGCCCAGAGGTAAGTAAAAAATATGGAGACCTGGGAGAAGGGTCAGAATTGGGGGGAGCATGGGCTGTTACAGCAGGGATCGAGGAGAGAGAAGACAGAACTGGGTGGGGGGGGGGGAATTCAAATCAGTATCTAAAATGTCTGTATAGTAATGTGAGAAGTATGGGGAATAAGCAGGAAGAACTTGAAATGCTAGTTAATAAACACAACTGTGACGTAGTTGGCATCACAGAGACTTGGTGGGATAATACACATGATTGGAATGTTGGTATAGGAGGATACAGCTTGCTCAGGAAGGACAAGCAGGGGGAAAAAGGAGGAGGTGTTGCCTTATATATTAAAAATGTGCACACTTGGACTGAGGTTGAGATGGAAATAGGAGTCAGACGTGTAGATAGTCTCTGGGTAAGGATAAAAGGGATAAAAAACCAGAGTGATGTTACAGTAGGGGTCTACTACAGACCACCTAACCAGGAAGAAGAGGTGGTCGATTCAGGGATCGATTTATCCATCTACCTAGACATCTGTTGGGAAAATAACACAGCGGGGCACAGATTATCCAACAGGTTCTTGGAATGTATTGGAGACAATTTTTTATTCCAGAAGGTGGAGGAAGCTACCAGGGGAGAGGCTGTTCTAGATTTGATTTTGACGAATATGGAAGAACTGGTTGAGAATTTGAAAGTGGAAGGCAGCTTGGGTGAAAGCGATCATGAAATGACCGAGTTCATGATTCTAAAGACAGGTAGGAGGGAAAACAGCAAAATTAAGACAATGGATTTCAAGAAGGCAGACTTCAACAAACTCAGAGAGTTGGTAGGTAAGATCCCATGGGAAGCAACTCTAAGGGGAAAAACAATTGGCAGTTCTTCAAAGAAACATTATTAAGGGCGCAAGAGCAAACTATCCACTGCGTAGGAAAGATAGGAAGTATGGCAAGCAACCACCCTGGCTTAACCATGAGATCTTGAATGATCTAAAAATCAAAAAAGAGTCCTACAAAAAGTGGAAACTAGGTCAAATTACAAAAGATTAATATCAACAAATGACACAAGTTTGTAGGGGGAAAATTAGAAAGTCCAAGATGCAAAATGAAATCAAACTTGCTGGAGACATTAAGAACAACAAGAAAACATTCTACAAATATATTAGAAGCAAGAGGAAGACCAAGGACAGGGTAGGCCTGTTACTCAATGAAGAGGGAAAAACAATAACAGAACATGTGGAAATGATAGAGGTGCTTAACAATTTCTTTGTTTTGGTTTTCAGCAAGAAGGTTGGTGGTGATTGGACATAGTGAATGTCAGTGAAAATGAGGTAGGATTAGAAGAGGCTAAAATAGGGAAAGAACAAGTTAAAAATTACTTAGGCTAGGTCTACACTGGGGGGGGGAATCGATTTAAGATACGCAAATTCAGCTACATGAATAGTGTAGCTGAATTCAACGTATCCTATTCGACTTACCCCGCTGTGAGGACGGTGGCAAATAGACCGCCGCGGCTCCCCCGTCAACGGCGCTTACTCCTCCTGACGAGGTGGGAGTACGCGCGTTGATTCAGGGATCGATTTATCCATCTAGATGAGACGCGATAAATCGATCCCCGAGAGATCGATTTCTACCCGCCGATCCGGGCGGGTAGTGTAGACTAGCCCTTAGACAAGTTAGATGTTTTCAAGTCACCAGAGCCTGATAAAATGCATCCTAGAATACACAAGGAGCTGACTGAGGAGATATCTGAGCCATTAGCAATTATCTTTGAAAAGTCATAGAAGGTGGGAGAGATTCCAGAAGACTGGAAAAGGACACATATGGTGCCCATCTATGAGAAAGAAAATAAGGGCAACCCAGGAAATTACAGACCAGTCAACTTAACTTCTGCACCAGATAAGGTAATGGAGCAAATCATTAAGGAATCAATTTGCAAAGATCTAGAAGATAATAAGGTGATAAGTAATAGCATGGATTTGTCAAGAACAAATCATGTCAAACCAATCTGATAGCTTTTTTTGACAGGGTAACAAGCCTTGTGGATGGGGGTAAGTGGTAGATGTGGTATATCTGGACTTTAGTAAGTCTTCTGATACTGTCTCGCATGACGTTCTCATTAACAAACTAGGGAAATACAACCTGGATGGAACTACTATAAGGTGGGTGCATAACTGGTTGGATAACCATTCCCAGAGAGCAGTTATCAGTGGTTCACAGTCAGGCTGGAAGGACATAATTTGTGGGGTTATGCAGGGATCGGTTCTGGGATCAGTTCTCTTCAATATCTTCATCAATGATTTAGATAATGGCATAGAGAGTACACTTATAAAGTTTGCGGATGAGACCAAGCTGGGAGGGGTTGCAAGTGCCTTGGAGGACAGGATGAGAATTCAAAATCATCTGGACAAACTGGAGAAATGGTCTGAGGAAAGAAGGAGTACAGTGGAAAGGGATCTGGGGTCATAGTGGACCACAAGCTAAATATGAGTCAACAGTGTAACGCTGTTGCAAAAAAAAGCAAACGTCATTCTGGGATGTATTAGCAGGAGTGTTGCAAGCAAAACATGAGAAGTAATTCTTCTGCTCTACTCCGCGCTGATTAAACCTCAGCTGCAGTTTTGTTTCCAGTTCTGGGTGCCACATTTCAGGAAGAATGTGGACAAATTGGAGAAAGTCCAGCAAAGAGCAACAAAAATGATGAATGGTCTAAAAAACACTACCTATGAGGGAAGATTGAAAGAACTGGGTTTGTTTAGTCTGGAGAAGAGACGACTGAGAGGGGACATGATAACAGTCTTCAAGTACCTGAAAGGTTGTTACAAGGGGGAAGGAGAAAGATTATTCTCCTTAACCTCTGATGATAGGATGAGAAGGAATGGGTTCAAACTGCAGCAAGGGAGGTTTAGGTTGGACATTAGGAAAAACTTCCTAACTATCAGGGTGGTTAAGCCCTGGAATAAATTGCCTAGGGAGGTTGTGGAATCTCCATCGTTGGAGATTTTTAAGAGGAGGTTTGACAAACGCCTGTCAGAGATGGTCTAGAGATGGTTCTTGGTCCTGCTATGAGTGCAGGGGACTGGACTTGATGACCTCTTGAAGTCCCTTCCAGTCCTATGATTCTTTGAATCTATGATGTTCTGTTACAAGCCTGTTTGTTAGAAAATTGTTTAACAACCCCTGTGCTCTTTCCTCTAATTGCTCAGTAGAAGAATGTGTAGCTGGTCTTTGTGTGAATGAGGTGTGTGTGTGTGTGTAGCAAATAAGAAATAGGCTGTTAGTAGCAGAAGGGCCTAATTGCAGAAGAAAGAGTGAAGGAAACCCAGAGGCCAGCACCACCCTGCCTTGGTGATCCAAGGGGTACAGATATAACCCTGAATTGCAAAGGTGTCCGCCTCAAACTAAAAACAAAGTATAAGATGAGGAGCAGCTGTGCAAACATCCTGTGCCGAGTTTGTAATTAAGGATCCAAACATCACTGATGGAAGAAAATTGTGAGAACGGCAAATTTATAATTATCTAATCCCAGCTGAGACAGCAAAATCCAGAGCCTTACATCAGAGACAACTGATAGAATGATGGGTGGGAGCCAGGAGGCATTGGGTTCATTCTGCACCAACGACGGCGCATCGGATGTGTCTGACGGAGACCCGGCTCCCACTCGTGTTCAGTCGAGCTGGCCACTGGGCTGACTCGAGCAACGATAAGGGCCTTTTTCATAGCATCCAGAACAGTTGTTCATTTGGGATCCTGTTCAGTTCCATAGCTGTAACCAAATTCCAGGTTGAATAGAGTCTGGCTGGACTTAGGAGGGCAATTTTTCAACTTGTTATATCATAGGAGAGGGCTTTCCCTAAATTCAGGAATCTGCACATGGGAAGTGAGAGTTCCTGGGCAGGAAGGAATAGGTCTTGCCTCAAAACACCATATGGAACATGGACAAATGGCACCACACCCAACAGGGAACCTTTGTATTCTGCGGAATCCACCTTCCTGGGATTCCCATGGCTGCCAGCTGAATAGGTTTGCCTGGCAGCAGAAAGACGTGGATGATCTTGTGTCTTAAATGAAAACCTAAGATCCATGAAGATCTTGAGGGATCTGTGAATCCAGGGAACCAGACATGATTCTTCCATGGGAACAGTGGAGGAGGGAACCCAGCCCTGGAGGGAATGAAGCTGGAGGAAACACCATAAGGGGAACACCAGCTGCAGAACCCTTTTTGGTGCGTGTGTGTGTGTATGTGTGTGTGTGTATAAATATATGCATACACTGGTTTTAATACTTGTGTAGCCTTTTAAATAAAGGCGGCGTATTGCCTTGTCCCCTGAAAAAGAGTCCGTGAGTCTTTACAAGCATCGCAATGGCTCCAGCCTCTCCCCTAGTCTCGGGCACCAGGTTCATGGCATTGACTCAGCGCACCTGTAGCTCCCCAGCCACACGGCCCCGGAAGGTCTCTGAGCTCTGGCTCCCGGCCCGTCCAGCTCAGCATCCCTGTCGGGTCGGGCTGAGGCTGCTCCCTGCCCTCTCCAGGGGCTCCGTGAGCAAATGCGGCTGCCTCTGGGACTTAGACCCCCCCCCCGCACTGTAACACGGGCGCTGGACCAGGGTTCTGCTGAGGGTCAGCTGCCGTCCTGGGTTAATTTCCTGCCTGTGGCCAGGGGAGGGAGTCTTGGCCGGGCCCCCGGGGTGGGACAGGGTGACCCAATATCTGTGCTTAGAGCTGGGCAGGTTCCATGGGCAGGTGCCAGGTATCCTCTCTGGGGGGAAACAGGATGGACTCAGGGTGCTGGTTTCACTCCCCGCTCCTGGAGAATCGTCTCAAAGGGACCCCGATCCCCCCACTTGGACCTGCTGGAAACAGGAGCACTCGTGAGCTTATCCCAAGCTCTGGAAGGGGAGTGGGGGCTGGTGGTTAGAGCATGAGGGGCTGGGAGCCAGGACCCCCGGCTGTCTGAACCCACGGCTCAGTGCTCATAGGCGAGAGATACCAGCAACCACCAAACTCAGGGGAGTCTGATCATCCCTCATTGACCCCCAGGACGACGGGAGTGCCCTGGTTGCCCCTGGTGTGTGTCCCCACACTGGCGCTGTGTGTACAGAACAAGACAATTAAAAGGGCAACAATGCATAGCATGAATGGGTGGGCCCGGATAGCTGGGTTTCTCTAAGGGAAATGGGCTGGCCTGGCTGTTGTGGTGTGAAATTGATCCCCGCCCCAGGCGTGGGACTGAACCCAGGAGGGAGGTGAATTACTCTCCACGGGGAAATCGAAAGTTAGATGCAGCCTGTAGAGTGTGTGTGTGCGGGGGGGGGGGGGTGGGGAGAAGGTGGGGGGGTGGGTGGGAGGGATAGTTATGGGGGGACAGAGGATGGGGTGGTTAGGTCCAGAGGACTGGGGGGTTGGGTACAGGACATGGGGGGCTGAGGGGCTGGATACAGAGGATGGGAGGACAGGGGGCTAGTTACAAGGTGTGTGGGGTGTTGGAGCGGGGACTGCAGGGTGGGTGCAGGGCTCTTCCCAGACACCCTCCCCTCTCTCTGGGGTGGGGGAGGGACATAGAGTCACTTCGGACTCCTGGGTTCCTTAACGCCGGAGCCCCCTCCCCCAATCGCTCGGGCTCTGAGTGCTGTATTGTGTCTCACAATTCCACATGGTGATGGGGGACGGGGCGCGGCAGGAACAACTTGAAGCCAGAGCATCACGGTCAACGTCAGCGAGTGCCCCGTGGGGCACCTGACACGCCGGGTTGAGCTGGGATCGGCCATCGCTTCATTGGAGTCAACAGGGCCAGACCCAGCTGATTTCAATACAACTTTCTCTCAACATTTTCCTCCAACCTTTTCGTGTCAGACCCGTTTGTCTCAAGTTCAACGCACAGCCACCCCCACCCTCCACCCCCATTTAAGAGGCAAGACTCAAAGTCGCAGCATGTGAAATCAGCGGCTTCTTGGACGTGCCTCTGTTCGGGTTTGGCAGTTAGGGCTCATCCCTCCCGTGTCTCGGGTCTCGCCCCCTGGAAACAGCCCCACGCCATGGGGTCCAGCCAGAGCCAGAGGTTTATAGCAAGCAAAGGGGGACGAAGAAATACAATCCCCCAGTCAAGCCGCAGCCTCGCCCTGAGTGTAATTAAAATCACACCCACCCACCTGTGTTTGCAGCTAATCCAGCCCCCTCGCCCCCACAGTAACCCACCAGACCCAACTCCCCTCCCAGAGCCATGGAGAGAACCCAGGAGTCCTGGCTCTCAGCTCCCCCTGCTGTAACCACCAGCCCCCACTCCGCTCCCAGAGCCATGGAGAGAACCCAGGAGTCCTGGCTTCAAGCCCCCTCTGCTCTAACCCACCAGACCCCACTCCCCTCCCAGAGCCAGGGAGAGAACACAGGAGTCCTGGCTCCCAGCCCCCCACCCATGCTCTGACCCAACAGCCCCCACTCCCCTCCCAGAGCCAGGGACAGAACCCAGGAGGCCTGGCTCTGGCTCCCAGTCCGCCCTGTTCTAAACACCAGACCCCCTCCGCTCCCAAAGCCAGGATGGAACCCAGGCGTCCTAGGGATGGAGATTAGGGCCAGATTCCGATCTCTGTGTCCCCAGTGTGAACCCGGAGGCCGACTGACTCACTTCAACATAAATAAAGGAAAACTCTGCCCCAACGTTTCATTTTCCACTGGCTTCATTCTCCCAGTGGGGCTGAATCCTCCACAAACTCATCCCTGCCTTGCCTCAAAGGGGGAGCTGAGAGCCCACAACTGATTTCCCCCCGTCCCCCAGCGTCTCCCAGCTGCATCCCAGCCCCCCGAACCTAACCGCCTGCACCCAGCTCCCCAAACCCTCTGGCTCCCTGCAGCACCCCAGTAGCCCCTACCCCCCAGAGCCCTGCCCCCTTGGACCCAACTCCCCGCCCAGTGCAGGTGGCTTGTAACAGGACAGACAGACACACTAACCCGGGGCCCCTGCCTCCCCGTGTCTCTGGCCACAAGTTGCTGTTTCTGAACCCCTCAAGATGTCCCCAGAACACCCTCACACAGACACACAGAAACATCCTTCCCGGAAGACCCTAACTTTCGATTTCCCATCAAGGGTAATTCAGACTCCTCCTGGTTTCTGCCTCCCCCCCCCCCGGGAAGGGGTGGAGAAAAGGGCCTGTTGAAACGTGGCGTGATTCTGCAAAGAGAACGCACCTAGATGGAGTCATGAAATGCAAAGGAAGTTCACGTACATACCTGGCCTTCATCCAAATTAGGCTTCAGTGTAGCCAAGTTCTAACAGGACCTAGGAGTCCTGGCTCCCAGTCCCTGCCTCTTCTAATCCACCAGACCACAGTCTCACTTTGACAGGTTGTATCAACCCTCCCACTCTGATGACGGAAGTACTTTGGGGCCAAGAGTCCACACCCCCTCACCCTTGCTGGGCATACGCCCGCAGGCGGAGGGAGCGTATAAAAGGGAACAACTCGACTCAGTCTGCACTGTCTGGGGAGGAGAGTGGACGTGCACTGCGAGCCCCTGTTGAGAAACCACCGGGATTCCAGATCACCAAAGCCGAACTCCCAGACTACGGTGCAGGAGCCCAGTCAGTCGCTGGCACCGAAGGGGACGTCAAGCTGTTACCGGTGGAGAGACGCCTGAGACAGCACTAAGGGTAGGAAGTGGCCCAGCAGGTGCCTGTGAGTAGACGGAGACCTGAACCCGGGTAACGGGTTTCATAGGGCCCTGGGTTAGAACCTGGAGGATAGGGTGGGCCCGGGTTCCCCTCCCCTGCCCAACTCGTGACAATAGGCAATGCTGACTTGGGAGAAGGGGTGGCTCCTTTGAACCTGTGCCAGGAGGCACCGCGGCTGCTGAGCTAAGCTGCCAGAGAGGGGTCAGCCCCTGTGATAAATAAAGTGGGGGGATAGCTCCCTTTGATGGACACCCAGCCAGCCAGTTAGCTGTAAAATCCCTCTAGGTAGCTGTGTCACAGAGTGTGGGGGAGCCAGGGCCCTGTGCCCCCCACTTCCTGCGATTCACCGGGACTTTCAGCCAGCCAGTACAACAGAAGGTTTATTAGACGACAGGAACACAGTCCAAAACAGAGCTTGTAGGTACAGAAAACAGGACCCCTCAGTCATGTCTATCTTGGGGGGTGGGGAGCCCAGACCCCAGTTCTGGGCATCCCTCCGTTTCCCCAGCCAGCTCCAAACTGAAACTCCCCCCAGCCCCTCCTCTGGCCTTTGTCTCTTTCCTTGGGCCAGGAGGCCACCTGCTCTCTTTGTTCTCCAACACCTTCAGTTGGCACCTTGCAGGCGAGGGGCCCAGGCCGTCAGTTACCAGGAGACAGGTTGTCGGCCATTAGAGAATGCAGACCCCTGTACACCCCTGCCCTCTAGGGTTCTGCAACAATCACAAACCCTTATCCCACAACCAGTCGTCATTACCAGGTCCAGGGGTCCCCTCACTCTCCTCCCGTAGAGCAGCTCGAAAGGGAAGAACCCTGTGGATTCCTGGGGCACTTCCCTGTACCGAAGGTGGGGCAGGTACTTGTCCCAGTCCCATGGATGCTGATTGATAAAAGTTCTCAGCATCATCCTCAGAGTCCCATAAAATCTCTCCACTGGCCCGTTGGACTGAGGGTGATATACACAGGCCAAGGTGGGCCAGACCCCACATTTCTCCCACAAGCCCTGGAGCAGGGCTGACATGTAATTGGACCCCTGGTTTGTAAGGACCTCGCTGGGGACCCCCACTCTGCTGAAGATGGGCAGCATCGCATCTGCCATGGTGTCTGCCTCTGTGGAGGACAGAGCCACCGCCTCTGGGTAGCGTGTGGCAAAATCCATCACCACCAGGATGTATTTCTTCCCCGGCCAGGTCACCTTGAGGATGGGCCCCACTATGTCTATAGCCACCTTCTGGAAAGGCTCCTCTATGAGGGGCAGGGGTCTCAAGTGAGCTTCACTGTTATCCTGGGCCTTCCCCACCCTCTGGCAGGGGTCGCAGGACCTGCAGTACTGCTGGACGCGTCACTAACTCTGGGCCAGTAAAAGTTCTGCAGCAGTTGCTGCCTGGGGCGCTGGATCCTCTGGTGTCCCAAGAGAGGAACATCCTGGGCCATGTACAATAGTCTGCAGCGGTACTTCTTGGGCACCACCAGCTGCCTCCTGATTCCCCACAGTTCTCCTTCCCCTTGGGGAGCCCATTCCTGGTACAGGAATCCCTTCTCCCACAGGACTCTGTCCCTGCAGCCTTCCCCAAGGAGGTTTGCAGCGCTGTGGCCAGCAAGTTCCCGCAGCTTCTCCAAGGAGGGATCCTTCCGCAGCTCGGTCTGGAATTCAGCTGCTCGGGGACGGAGTGGGACCTGCTCCCTCTCGCTGGCTGGGCCTGGGGTCACAGCCCCGCTGAGCGCTGTCCCTGGTAGCGCCCTCCCTGCTGTGTAATCAGTTCCCAGCAGCACGTCTGGACCAGGCAAACCTGGTTGGCAGCCGACC
>NW_020665258.1:698443-710126 GCF_002925995.2 Terrapene triunguis
CCCCGGTGTGTGCAGGAGAACGCCAGGCTGCTGATCCGCTGGGACGGCGGGGAGCTGGAGTTCGTCGCCGGACAGAGGCAGTGTGAGATCAGTGTGTCCTGCAGCGCCGGGGAGCCCCAGTACCACATTGCAGAGAAAACCTGGGATATGTTTGTGGCCTGGACGCACTCGCACCCAGAACCGCTGAGCATCAAAAACCTGAAGAGGGTGCGGGACAGACTGGGGCGCTGGGGAGTTCTGGGCAAGGAGCTGAGAGGCTGCTGTGGGGAGGCCATTTCCCAGTTCAGCCGGGAGCCCCCATGTGTGCAGGAGAACGCCAGGATGAGGTTATGTTGGGACGGGGGGAGCCTGGAGTTCCTGTCGGGGAAGGGGCAGTACATTTTCTCTGTTTCCTATCAGGAAGGAAATCCCCGTTATCATTTTCATGTTGAGACTCTCCCAGTGCACTTGTATGTGGCCCGGTTACGTTCCCGCAAGGACCCACTCAGTGCTGACAGCCTGTTCAAATATTACACTGAGCTGGGTCTCTGTCGGGGAGACACTGCTGCGCTGAGGGCCCGCTTGCTCACAGCCTGGGAGGGGTTCAGACGGGAGCACTGGTGTGTGCAGCAGAACTCCAGGCTGCTGATCAAGTGGGGCAAGAGGGAGCTCAGGTTCACCTCGGGGAAGGGGGAATGTGAGATCGCCGTGCGCTGTGTGGACAGGAATCCCCAGTACTGTGTTAGGAAGATCCCAGTGCATGTGTACGTGGCTCGGCTACGCGCCCGCCGGCCGTCACTGAGCGCTGACACCCTACAGAGAGTGTTGAGTGAACTGGGGTCCTGTCATGGAGACACTGACACTCTGACCACCTGTTTTGACCGAGCCTGGCAGGGTTTCCGCCAGGAGCCCCGGTGCGTCCAGGAGAATGCCAGGCTGCTGGTCTGGTGGGACGGGGAGGAGCTGGAGTTTGTCTCTGGCCAGGGGCAGTGTGAGATCTCGGTGCTCCTCGCCGATGGAGAACCCCAGTATCACATCACAGAGCTGGGAGGGGACAGGCCAGTGACTTGGTCACACTCCAGCCCAGAGTTGCTGAGCTTCGCAGACCCAGCAAGGGTGCGGGACAGGCTGGGGCACTTGGGGGGGTGCTGAGTGAGGAGCTGAGCGGCTGCTTTGGGGAGGCCATTTCCCAGTTCAGCCGGGAGCCCCCGTGTCTGCAGGGGAACGCCAGGATGAGGTTCTATTGGGACAGGGGGACTTGCAGTTCCTGTTGGGGGAGGGAGAGTGTGAGATCTTTGTGTGCTAGAAGGATGGGAGACCCCAGTACGAAATTAGGGAGCTCCCCATGTGCATGGACCTCCGAGCGCCGACACCCTGTGATACCGTATGATTGAAATATGACCATATATCATTGGTGCTAATGCTGTAACACAATTGCAACAAAACTTGTACGAAATACATCATGTAAGGTGTGACCAGGGTCGTAGTGGGGGGCTAGCTGTGGTCACTCAATTAGGGTGAACTGCAAAGAATGGGGCAGACAATCCCACTAAAGCTGGTGGATATTCCAAGTCTTAGATTCACCAAACCAGCATACAACACCTTCTTTATTACCTTACTGGTTACTCAGACGTCCAAACAACACATTTCCCTTAAAGAGATCCAGCCTCAGGCCTCCATCCAGGTACCCACATCAAATATGATGACAATTTCTGTAAATCTTATTTCATCATATAAAAGAAAAGGTTCTACCAATCCCAAAGAATCGGACACATCACCTCCTAGGTTAATGAATATTTCAGATCTTACCAAAATACACGCTACAGCCAATTCTTATTAACTAAACTAAAATTTCTTAAAAAACAAAAGAGAGAGAGTATAGGTTAAAAGATCACTATACATACAGACATGAGTTCAATCCATTGAGGTGCAGATTCATAGCAGAGATAGTGAGCTTCAGAGTTACAAAGAGTTCCTTCAGAATTCAGATCATAGGTCATAGTCCAGTGTCCAAATCTCATATTCAGGGTGTACCAGCATAACTGGGACCTCAGTCTTGTGACTCAAACTTCCCCTGATGAAGCCTAAGCAGATCTGAGGTGACAGAATTAGGACCCAAGGATCTTTTATACAATTTAATGTCTTCTTTGCCAAGCTGGGATTCCTTCAGGGAACAAAAGGTAATTAGGATGACTTTGAAGGAGGTCCATCACCAGTACTTAGCTATACGAATTAACATAAGGCCATTTGCTTGTTCCTCCACCATTCACAGTAGATTTCA
Source organism: Terrapene triunguis (assembly GCF_002925995.2). Taxonomy (NCBI): domain Eukaryota; kingdom Metazoa; phylum Chordata; order Testudines; family Emydidae; genus Terrapene; species Terrapene triunguis. The sequence goes on from NW_020665258.1 coordinate 700,704, forward strand.
AAGAGAGATGAATCCCGAGATATCCCGGGTTTCCAATTCATTTAAATGATATCAGAATACGGCATAGACAGGGACTGCTAATTACATTGTCGACCCTACTCATACATATTTAACTACACAAATATTATCTCCCCAAATGTCTTTTGAGGGTTATTTCTTTTGCAGGATATTTAACCCTTTCTAGCCATGCATCACATAAGCTATGAATGGAAAAGTTGCAATCTATCATGTACAATTATCCTGTTTATATGCATGTATCCTCTTTGTAACTGAAGTATCAATATTGACTATACGCTGGCATCATACCTACATGCTGGATTCCTGTGCAACACCCACAAGGCAGTTTACATCCAGTCTAGCCAGCCATTTTGAATGGACTCTTCAAGTTGATAGCCCATTAAAGAAAACATTTATCTCTCTCTCAATGGGCCATAGAAAAAAACTTGTCCCCACCCCGTGAGCCTTCCTGTGGACACTCTAGCCAGAATAGCATGTGACTTATCATAGAATCATAGAATCATAGAATATCAAGGTTGGAAGGGACCTCAGGAGGTCATCTAGTCCAACCCCCTGCTCAAAGCAGGACCAATTCCCAACTAAATCATCCCAGCCAGGGCTTTGTCAAGCCGGGCCTTAAAAACCTCCAAGGAAGGAGATTCCACCACCTCCCTAGGTAAAGCATTCCAGTGCTTCACCACCCTCCTAGTGAAATAGTGTTTCCTAATATCCAACCTAGACCTCCCGCACTGCAACTTGAGACCATTGCTCCTTGTTCTGTCATCTGCCACCACTGAGAACAGCCGAGCTCCATCCTCTTTGGAACCCCCCCTCAGGTAGTTGAAAGCAGATATCAAATCCCCCCTCATTCTTCTCTTCTGGAGACTAAACAATCCCAGTTCCCTCAGCCTCTCCTCATAAGTCATGTGCTCCAGACCCCTAATCATTTTTGTTGCCCTCCGCTGGACTCTTTCCAATATTTCCACATCCTTCTTGTAGTGTGGGGCCCAAAACTGGACACAGTACTCCAGATGAGGCCTCACCAATGTCGCATAAAGGGGAACGATCACGTCCCTCGATCTGCTGGCAATGCCCCTACTTATACAGCCCAAAATGCCATTAGCCTTCTTGGCAACAAGGACACACTGTTGACTCATATCCAGCTTCTCATCCACTGTGACCCCTAGGTCCTTACTGCTACCTAGCCATTCGGTCCCTAGTCTGTAGCAGTGCATAGGATTCTTCCGTCCTAAGTGCAGGACTCTGCACTTGTCCTTGTTGAACCTCATCAGGTTTCTTTTGGCCCAATCCTCCAATTTGTCTAGGTCCCTCTGTATCTGATCCCTACCCTCCAGCGTATCTACCACGCCTCCCAGTTTAGTGTCATCTGCAAACTTGCTGAGAGTGCAGTCCACACCATCCTCCAGATCATTAATAAAGATATTAAACAAAACCAGCCCCAGGACCGACCCTTGGGGCACTCCGCTTGAAACCGGCTGCCAACTAGACATGGAGCCATTGATCACTACCCGTTGAGCCTGACTTGCTCATGTGATCCTGGACTCCATCTTGTGCCTGTAATTGTCCAGAAACTAAGACAGAGAGCAGTACCTCCACATGGGATAAGGTATAAAAAAATCCTGGAAGCATCTCTATTTTGCTTCTTTCCTGCTCTGATCTCTGGACTTACACTAAAAGGAGCACATTGACTATGGACTGAGGAACCTTCCAATCTTTTGGAAGTTACCAGAGACCGTACAAGTCAACAGTCCGTAACATCACTGCTACAAACCTGATCCAAGAACTTTGCAATGGTGATATGTACATGATTTCTTTGCGCATTTTAAAATCTCTCTTTCTTTTCTCTTATCAATAAACCTTTAGATATTAGATAGTAAAGGATTGGCAACAGTGTAATTATTGGGTAAGTTACATATTAACCCTGATGTGTGGCTGATCTCTTGGAATTAGAGGACCCTATATGTGATTGTGATGGGGTGGGGAGTCCCCATCCAGTGCGGGGTGAGTGCACCCCATCCCTTCAGCCACCTTCTCCCTCTTGGCAGTGAGGCCTAAGGGTTTAAGTCCAACAATTGGCTCTTTACTGTAGGGCTGTGCGGCCTAGGAATCAGAGTCACTAGCAACACCCTGACCCCCAGAGCAGTGGGCCTGGTGGCCAGAGTCAATAGGGTTCGGTCACCTCCCAGGCAGGTGGCAGCCAGGTTAGGGGGACCCGGGCCTTCCCTGCTTCACCAGGTCTCAGTTCAGGGCCCTAGTAGTGGCAAATAGCCTTGCCACTTACTGAGTGGGGATCCAACTGAAACACGCTGACTGCTATAGAGACAATAACTAGTCCCTCCCTGAGCTACTTCATACCGTGACTCCTGCAGTCCTGATCTAGACATCTTCGGGGTTTCTGGTCTCCCTGGGTTGTGCTGCTCCCGGGGGCTCCAATCTCCAAGTGGCACCTGCCTGAGTCTCAGTGTCTCTGGCTCCCGCAGCTGGTGTCCATCGCACCCAGTGTCCCCAAGGCCTGGTTTCTGTAGTATCCCAGCACGTGCTCTGGCCAAGCCACAGATTTTGCACTTTCCCACTCTCAGAGAGAGCCAACCCCTGCAGCCCTGTGTGAATTTGACACCCTTGTGGGCTCTCTTAGCCACTCGCTGCCTCTCTCTTCCCCTCTCAATCTGATTCTGCCTCTCTCTGTATGGGGGGGGAATGGGAGTTATGCTGGGGCAGGGGAGCACTGGGGTGCTGGAGACGTCGGGTGAGGAGCTGAGCAGCTGCTTTGGGGAGGCCATTTCCCAGTTCAGCCGGGAGCCGCCGTACGTGCCGGGGAACGCCATGCTGAGGGTCAGTTTGGAGAGAGGGAGCCTGGAGTTCCTCATGGAGGTCACAGAAGTCACTGCCCTGCCCATTCGCTCCACAATGAGGGGCGTGTTTCAGCCCATAGTGCACCATGTGGGGGCTTGTTCAGCCCATCATGTACCACGGGCCAAGCTGGAGTTGCCATCTTTGTGAGGGGGGAATAGATCGCAGGCCGTGGCCTCCATCTTGAAGAGGGGCGACATTAAGGTCTGAGGTGGCCCATCATCTTTGTGAGGGGCACGGCCTCCCCACGGGCAGGTGAGTTGGTTGGGGGAGCTGTTCCCATGAGATTTGGGAGGGCAGAGCTGCTCTGAATGCCACCCCACCCCCCATGTTGGGACATGGCGGGGGAAGGGCGCTAGAGGGGACACATGGATCTCGGGGCTACGGAGGTGGGAGGACGAGGGGACTGGAGGCGCCATATGGGGCCTCTCGGCCATAGAGAGGAAGGCCATGGGGCAGGATCGGGTTTACAGTGGTGCTGGGGCCACACTCAGAATGGGCCCATTGCCTGCCCTGAGGCCCCGCCCCCTCCTGCTCCACTCCACCCCTCAGGAGGGAAGGGTAAGAGGCTTGAGCACCCATTAATTGGGGTGTGGGGGGGTTGAGGGCCCTGGGGGTCACAGAGACAAGGGCAAGCAAGAGGGACCACACGGGGCCCCGGGACAGGGAAGGGGTGGGGAGAAGGGCCTCAGTAGGTAGGGAGGGATGACATGGGGAGGGCAGCACAGCGTCATCTGGGAGAGATGAGAGAAGTGTGCTGGAGAGGTAGCTTCCTCTTCAGGTTCTTTTTTCCTGTTCTGAAAAAGCTTTCTCCTAGAATCATAGAATCATAGAAGATCAGGGTTGGAAGGGACCTCAGGAGGTCATCTAGTCCCACCCCCTGCTCAAAGCAGGACCAATTCCCAACTAAATCATCCCAGCCAGGGCTTTGTCAAGCCTGTCCTTAAAAGCCTCTAAGGAAGGAGATGCCCTGGCTCAGGTGCTCTGGACAGCCAGGCTGTAGCAAACCATCTGGTGGACTCTCCCTGAGAGACACTGGGGACGGTTGCGACGTGTGTACGTCACCCAAGAATTACAAAAAGAACAAGAGTACTTGTGGCACCTTAGAGACTAACAAATTTATTAGAGCATAAGCTTTCGTGGGCTACAACCCACTTCTTCGGATGCATATAGAGTGAAACATATATTGAGGAGATATATATACACACACATACAGAGAGCATGAACAGTTGGGAGTTGTCTTACCAACTCTGAGAGGCCAATTAAAGTAAGAGAAAAAAAACTTTTGAAGTGATAATCAAGATAGCCAAATACAGACAGTTTGATAAGAAGCAAGTGTGAGAATACTTACAAGGGGAGATAGATTCAATGTTTGTAATGGCTCAGCCATTCCCAATCCCTGTTTAGCCCTGAGTTGATTGTGTCTAGTTTGCATATCAATTCCAGCTCAGCAGTCTCTCGTTGGAGTCTGTTTTTGAAGTTTTTCTGTTTTAAGATAGCCACCCGCAGGTCTGTCATTGAATGACCAGACAGGTTAAAGTGTTCTCCCACTGGTTTTTGAGTATTATGATTCCTGATGTCAGATTTGTGTCCATTAATTCTTTTGCGTAGAGACTGTCCGGTTTGGCCAATGTACATGGCAGAGGGGCATTGCTGGCACATGATGGCATATATCACATTGGTAGATGTGCAGGTGAACGAGCCCCTGATGGTATGGCTGATGTGATTAGGCCCTATGATGGTGTCACTTGAATAGATATGTGGACAGAGTTGGCATCGGGCTTTGTTACAAGGATAGGTTCCTGGGTCAGTGTTTTTGTTCGGTGATGTGTGGTTGCTGGTGAGTATTTGCTTTAGGTTGGGGGGTTGTCTGTAAGCGAGGACAGGTCTGTCTCCCAAGATCTGTGAGAGTAAAGGATCATCTTTCAGGATAGGTTGTAGATCTCTGATGATGCGCTGGAGAGGTTTTAGTTGGGGGCTGAAACCTGTCAAGAATTACAATACAGCCTTGGTGGGGAGAGGGAGGAAGGCAGGCATGGGAGGTGGGCTTACCTCAGGGGGCCCGTACCACGATTGTAGGTTGGCTTGATGGAATTGGGGAGGACTCTTGTAGTGTGATGGTGGGCCACCATGAGGGGCTAGGGAATGATCTCCTCCTGGCCATTGTCAGACTCGTCAGTGGGTAAGGGTGGTGCTGACTGGGGTATTGGCAATATACAGCCCAGTACCAAGAGCGAGTCTGGGTGCCGGGATGTGCTCGATACCGGGGTCCTGGTACCAAGTAATGGGGATTGCGGTTCTTCCCCAATCATCAGGTCTCCAGGGTACCAGAGCTCATGCAGTACCATGGGTTCATTTGGTACCACAGAGGAGTGTCCATGGTACCTTGTCAGTACTGATAGTTGGGCAGAGCACTCCCTACACGAGCGTTTTGTTGTGCCTAGTTCAGAAAGTTTGTTGGTGCCACTATTTTAGAGATGGTACGGTAATTGTCTCTCCCTGGGTACTGAGGCCACAGGTCTCCAGAGTACCAGAGCACCTGTTACCGTGGGCTCACGTGGCACCACAGAGGAGTGTCTGAAGTTTGTTGTCAGTAGGGATGGATGGGAAGGTGCAGAACACTTCCTAGATGGGAGTTTTGTTGCACCTGGTACCAAGGGTTTTTCTGTGCCGCTCCTTTAGAGATGGTACATGGTAATTGTCCCCTCTCCTTAGGGGGCGGTACCCTTGCCTCAAAACCTGACTGCAGAAGCCCCTGGCATCTCTGGAACAGTGCTGTGGGGACGGTGCTGCAGAGCAGAGCTCACAGCAAGGGGCCCCTTGTCAGTGCTGGTGCTTCAGAGCTGCTGGTGTCGTACTACCGAGGTGGCTGCTCTGGGGAGCCCCACTGGCTGGCCAGCTGCTCGGAGGAGCCCTTCTTACCAGTCACGGGGGTAGTTTGCTAGTGACTTTTTTTTTCTCTCCTCTCCTCTTCACAACTGGACCCCTTTTGAAGTGAAGGCTCCGGGGATGATCTGGGGTCAGCACCCACCAGAGACCCCTGCAGACTGAACAGTTTTCTCCATAGGGAGGAGTTTTAAGAGCTGCCGTGTTAGCTGTGGTGGGTGAAGCACTTCTATGCGGCTCTCCCAGGCACAGGGAGAGTGTCTGGCCATGACAGGAACTGACTCCTGGCAGCAGAGGCACCGCTTGGAGCAGCCTCTAGCAGGGAGGAATGCAGAAGAACATTGTCTTTACTTTTTTTTTAACTGAAAAAAATTATGAGTCTACGGGGGGGGGGGGGGGGGGGGGATTCCCCCAGACAGGACAGGACAGGACACTGAATTTCTTTTCCTTTCTCTCTCTCTCTTCCTCCCGCCCCCAAAGGAATAAAATAAAATAAGGAAACACTTTTAAGGAGAACATCAGTAACAAATCAAATACTACTAATGCAGAAGGAAGTGAGGGGGGGTTCGCCCCTGCAGAGCTAAATAGCCTCGAGGCAGACCACGAGGGAGGGAGGACACATGCGCTGCCTCAACGGACACTGTTACCAAAAATCTCCGATTAGAGGCGTAGGGGCACACAATTTGTTCCAGTATCTTTCTGGGTATTGAAATTAGGCTGGCTCGTCTCTAATTCCCTTGATCTTCCTTTTTTCAGATAGGCAAACATAGCGCCTCTCTCCAGTCCTCTGGGACCTAACCAGTCCTCCACACGTTCTTGAAGATACTTGCTAATGGTTCCAAGATGGCTTCAGCTGGTTCCTACGGTGAAACTTCTTCAGGACCCACTGTGACGGGTTGGATCACAGAAACACCCTTGGGAACTGCCAACTGATGTGCCAAGAATACTTCTGCCTCTGCTTTCCCTGCCAGCTCAGGACCCCAGCACCCTGTCTTGTTGATTCAGACACGCCTGTCTGCTCCAACACAGACCCAGGGTCTGAACCACGTGCCCCAAAGCTGCAGACTTAGCTGAAAACAGCTCACAGAAGTGTTCCTGTCTTTAACACTCAGATGCCCAACTCCCAGTGGGGTTCAAACCCTAAAGAAATCTGTTTTACCCTGTATAAAGCTTATACAGGGTAAACTCATAAATTGTTCGCTCTCTATAACACTGATAGAGAGATATGCACAGCTCTTCCCCCCCCCCCCAGGTATTAACACATACTCTGGGTTAATTAATAAGTAAAAAGTGATTTTATTAAATACAGAAAGTAGGATTTAAGTGGTTCCAAGTAATAGCAGACAGAACAAAGTGAATTACCAAGTAAAATAAAATAAAACACTCAACTCTAAGCCTAATGCCATAATAAAACTGAATACAGATAAAGTCTCACCCTCAGAGATGTTTCAATAAGTTTCTTTCACAGACTGGACACCTTCCTAATCTGGGCACAATCCTTTCCCCTGGTACAGCCCTTGTTCCAGCTCAGGTGGTAGCTAGGGGATTTCTCATGATGGCTCCTCTCCTCTCTTTATTCTGTTCCCTTCTCTTATATATCTTTTGCATAAGGCAGGAATCCCTCTCTGGGTTCCCATCCCCTCCTTCTCAATGGAAAAGCACCAGGTTAAAGATGGATTCCAGTTCAGGTGACATGATCACATGTCACTGTAAGACTTCATTACCCACTTGGCAGCACACACGTATACAGGAAAACTTACAAGTAAAACAGAGCCATCTGCAGTCAATTGTCCTGGTTGATGGGAGCCATCAAGATTCCAAACCACCATTAATGGCCCACACTTTGCATAATTACAATAGGCCCTCAGAGTTATATTTCATATTTCTAGTTTAAGATACAAGAGTGATACATTTCTACAAATAGGATGACCACACTCGATAGATTATAAACTTTGTAATGATACCTTACAAGAGACCTTTTGCATGAAGCATATTTCAGTTTAATTATATTCAAACTCATTAGCATATTTTCATAAAATCATATAGAGTGCAACATCACACCCACAAACTTAGATATATTTAACTTATCTAAATATTCTTTAATCTGTTCTTTCCCTATTTTAATCTGAGATCCTTTCCCCTTGTTGTTAATATTAAGCATCTGGTCACAATTAACCATTTTGGTGAAGACCTGAAGCAAAATAGGTATCCCACACTTGAGCCTTCAGAAGCAGTAGCACAGGTTAGATTTTTTTCATTGAAAACTGGCTTTTCAAGGGAAATGAAAAATGTGATGGGAAATTTTTCATTCCTTTGAAATTTTTCAGTTTTTTAATTAAACTAAATGACAAATTGTTTAATTGTTTTAATCAAAACATGCTTTTGTGAGTCTTGGCTTCTGAAAAAGTGAAACAAACTTGGAATTGTGGGTGTGTCCGCTCACTTTTCTTTCTCTCCTCTTCCTCCCCCCCCCCCCCCCATTTTCCGATGGAAGGGAGAGAAAAGGCAGAGCGAAAAGTGTGGGTGGGGGGAATATAACAACCAAAGAACTGAAATGTTTTGTTAAGTTTGGTTTAATTTTTTTCAACTAAGCAAAAATTCCACAAAAATTGTCCCACAAAACACGATTTTTAAAATTTCCTTAAAATTTTTAATTTTTAAAATGAATTTGGCAGAGAAAATATTTTTCTCCTAGCTCTAAGAAATAGCACCTGCCTTGGAGCCCTCAGAAAATGCTGATTCGTATAACAGTAGTTTAATCACAAAGAAAGTGAAATCTATACCGGAACTGACAATGGTTAGCCCAACAATGAAACTTTATAACACAATCTGCCAATATTAGCTTTGCCATAAACACTGTCTAAGGGAACAATCACTTCAACATCTTAATTCTTTCACATTTGCTGGAAAAGGGATGATTCCTCCCCCCACTCCACACAGAGTTGGCCTCCTAGGGGCATAGAGACCCAGCCTAGAGCCTCACACAGACCTCCACAGCCATAGAGCTACGGGTAGAGCATCACCCCCTTTCAGCCCTGTCTGTGGGGAATGGGGTGGGGGGCGGGGGAGACTGGGTGGCTGAGGTCATAGAGATTAAAGGAGCCGCACAGTAACAGCAGGCCAGAACCGGGGGCCAGTACGGCTAGCCTGGAAGAACGGCGGGACAGCCCGGAAGAACGGGCGGATTCTCTCCCCAGCAAAGGAGGCCGACGGGAAAGTGACAATCGGGTCCCCATTGCCAGCATGGAAAAACGTCACCTGCCCTCCTTCACAGTCCAGATAAACCCGGATCCTGCTGGGTGCACAGCTCGGGGACAAGGGGGTGCCCTGATCAGGGGATGTGGGAGTCCAGTACCAATCCTCACTGCACTGCACAGCCCAGATCCTCTGCTCAGGGTTAGGGCTGATATCTCCCTTCCTGCTCACAGACTCTCTGGCCACCCCCACATCACAGACTCCCCTTCCCTCCACCTCCATCTCCCAGTAATGTCTGCCTGAGGTGAATCCCTCAGAGCCCAGCAGACAGAGCACACTGTCAAATCTCTCAGGGTTGTTGGGCAGATCCTGCTCTTTGCGTTCCCCTCTCACACTTTTCCGATTGATCCGCAGACACGATGAGGTTGGGATGGGCCGTGTCTGGATCCAGAGTCACGTTCGCTGCAGAGAGAG
>NW_020665259.1:0-7315 GCF_002925995.2 Terrapene triunguis
ATATCCCAACAGTATATACATATTCATTTCAGGAGGAACTTAGCCATACAGAAACTTCTTTTGCACCCTTTTATCATTGTGGGGAGCAAACCTTCATTTCACTCAGAAAACCCCATCAAAGATACGACATATGAGCACTCTCAAGAGAAGGCAAACATTGAAAATCCTCTCTTACCAAACACTCACCAACTCTCCAGGCCTTCCCATCTGCAAACCCACCTGGAACAAAGAAACAAATAAAAACAACAAACAACTAAACAAAATAAACTAAAAATCTGACAAAAAAACCTAAAGAACAAATGCATTGATACCTCAGGCAGAGTTGTTATCCTGAAAAATAAGAAGAGCCAGAGAACCGACTAGGGACTTTGCTATGGCTACTGATTTTATGTGCAAGATTATCACAAAGAATGGTGATGGCTAGCAGGAGATAGATAGATAGATAGATAGATAGATAGATTCCAATCTTAATTACATTGATGTAAACCTTTAGTAACTACTTTTTTTCTTGAATTGTTTGTCTGGAATTTTGTGTGTGAAAATACCCAATTCTGCATTAACAGATTGCACAGTATGTTCTCATGAAGATAATAATGTCATCAGATTGTTATATTTATAGAGAAATACAGAATAAAATCGTGATCAGTGGAGAAATATAGACATTTTATTCTTGCTGAATAACCTCCAACCTATCAGTTTACTCAGTGCACCTTTCATGTCCTTGTTTCTCATGCTGTAGATGATCGGATTCATCATTGGGGGCATTATGGAATAGAGAACAGCCACCAAGAGATTGAGATCTGAGGTTGAGTTGGAGATGGGTTTCAGGAAGGCAAAGGTGGCAGTGAATAGGAATAAGGAAACCACAATGAGGTGAGGGAGGCAGGTGGAGAAGGCTTTATGCCGGCCCTGCTCAGAAGGGATTCTCAGCACTGTTTTGAAGATCTGATAATACGACACAGTTATAAAAGCAAAGCACATTAAACCTAAAAACACACTAAGAGAAATAACAACAACTTCACCGAGGTGTGAGTCAGAGCAGGCAAGGTGGAGGAGCTGGGGGATTTCACAGAAGAACTGATCCACCATTTTGCTTCCACAGAAGGATATCGCAAATGTGTTCCCAGTGTGCAATGCAGAGTAGAGAATACCACTGATCCAGGCACTGGCAACCATTTGGACAAAAGCTCTTCTGTTCATCACCATCTCATAGTGCAGTGGTTGGCAGATGGCAACGTATCGGTCATACGCCATGATGGTCAGTAAGGCAAAATTTGCTGAAGCAAAGAATAAGAAAAAAAAGACTTGGGCGACACATCCAGAATAAGAAATCAATCTTGTGTTCATCAGGGAATTGGCCATGGATTTGGGGATGGTGACAGAGATGGAGCCGAAATCTAGGATGGACAGATTCATCAGGAAGAAGTACATGGGGTTGTGAAGGTGGTGGTCGACGGCTATGGCTATGATGATGAGAAAGTTCCCCAGCAGGGATGCCAGGTAAAGCACTAGAAACACCACAAAGTGTAAAATCTGCAGCTCCCGAACATCAGAGAATCCCAGGAGAAGGAATTCGGTCATAGTGGTTTGGTTGGACATTTTCTTCCTCAGTACACTGTGTGATGGCTGTGCAGGGAATGAGATGGATAATGGTCAGGATTAGAGTGACAGAGAGAATGGCACTGATTCCCCTTTCCCTAATATCTCATTATATGAATGTCAAAGGTGCATGGAACTCATCGCTTACAATGAGTATGTGTTGATAGTGCTCCTCACCTCTGACAATCCATCTGTCAAATTATCACACTAGTGTAACCTCCTTTAAACTCAAGAGAGCTTCATCACTTTACCCAATCTAAAGATTTTGCCCAAGGTGTGGCTTGATAAAATTAAGCATGAAGGATGGAACAAAACACACTCCAAATCCAACAATTCTTGCAAAGAAGGTCCCTCCATTGTGACCATCACCAAGCTCACAACTTGGGCTTGAAACTAATAGATTAAAATGCCAACACATCCTGATTCCCACTTTGAAGGGCAATATGACGTAGACTCCTCCAGCATCGTAAGTAGCAGCTCATCTGTAATATTTCTACCCCAAGCTCTGTGGCTAGACGGCCTGCTGCCTGCTTCCAAATTGATTTATGGCAACAACTCCCAGCTGTACTTCGGCCTGCGTGTAACAATGGACTTGCAGAATCCCTCCGTCACCGCTATGCTGTATCGTTTACTCTGCACTGTCAGGACTCTTGGGCTCTACTCTTGTCTCTGCTATGTGACCTTAGGCCAGCCATTTCTCCTAGGTGCTTCTGAAAATCCCACTAGGCACCTAAATACCTTTGAAAACATGGCCCTGTGTCTTACTCTGTGTAAGTTTTGCACACCCATTTACAGCGTGGCAGCCACGTGGAGCTAGACCAGGAGATCAGGGTTCTAGTCCCAGTGAGCTCCCATATGTCCTTGAATGGGGTCAGGATAGACAGGCTTTGGTTGCCTGGTTCAACTCTAAACCGGGGTTTAAAGAGATTAGTCTGTATGAAACATTCTGTGTGCTGCCAACTTTACTGGTTATTCAATTGTTACCTCCATGCAACCTACCCTTTGGAAGAGAAATGACACAGATGCAATAGAATAAATGGGTTTGAAATCAAACTCTTATCAGGCAATATTAATGTTCTTCAATTTATTTAAAATTTACGGCTAGTTGGAAATTTTCAGCTGTGTTATTTCTAATGGAGATTGGTTTTTCATCTAAACAACACCACCAACAACAAAATCGTAGAATCTGTCTGCTTCCCTCAAACATTTTGGGATTCTTTTGTAAAGAAACTGAAAACTGAAAACTCAAACTTTTTTGGTTTTGTGATTAAAAAATCCAGCTTTCATCAGAAAGTTTTCATTTGCCAAAAACTAGGGGGGGAAATGATTTGGGGTTTGCTGTGAAAAGTAAACTTTTTCCCAAAGGGTGGAAAAATTCCAATCAGCAGCAGGTATTTGATTAAACTGAGAGTAAAAGTCTTAATGAGTTCATAAATAAGTCTTATTTAGCATCTTAATTTCCCCCTGTATGTTGATCCCCCAACATATTTAATTGAAATAGCAAACTTACTGTACTGATCTTTGTGGATTTTTTTCCAACAGAAGACACATTCAGTCATCCAGCACCAGGATTCTTTGGTCAATATCTATCTATAGACCAGAATCTAGAAGCTAAAGGTACAGGTATCCGAGAATCCTTTCCCCTCCTCCTCATTCTGAGACTGAACTGACAGAACTAGACTCAAACCTGTTGCTCTCTGCAGATGAGCTGCGTGTAGGTGGCGTTGAGCATCACTGGCATTAAAGGACTGATGCTGCGGGAAGGTGATTTATCCATGTCTATTTCCTATGGGCTAGTGGGACTCACTCCCTAGAGCCCTGCACAGCTCAGCAGCAGAGGCCCACAGGCAAGTGTATAGACGCCTAGGTGATAAAGCCAAAAGAGCCATTCTGTCCCTCAAGTATGACCCCCACATAGCACAGGCCTATGATCTCCCCCAGTGTTCGTGATTCCAGACCTGCTTCTGTGTTATCTGTGTGCCAGGATTACAAAGATGAAGACAGACACCTACAGGGATTGATCAATGCTCCTAAATGAGCTAGGTGGCTAAGTGCCATGGTCATTCAGTGGGATTTAGGAGCTTAACCTGCTTAGATGCTATTGTCAATTCCAATAGGCACCTGTCTCCTTCTTAAGGTGCCTTTGTAATCCTGCTCCTCTGTCTATCTGCCTAGGGAGTAAGGCGTGTACATCTTGGGTTCCTAACTCCTTTAGACTCCCTTGAGAATCCCAGCCTGAAATGATAACTAGTACAGCAAGGGATCTAGAGAGAGGAGATCACAAGATGCCAAGAATTATTATAATCTAAGCCCAGCTATGCAGCTATGTTACTTCAACTCTCTGTGCCTCACTTTACCAAAATCCGGGGCATAATAATTGAGACTGGATGAGAAAATTCATAATGAAACTTTTATTTAGAGATGATCCATGATTCAGTTTTGTTTGAGCTTTTCATGAATTTTCATAGATCTGGGTGAAATATTTGTCTTTTTTTTCCCCAACAGAATTTGCCTGTGTTCCACAGGAATATAGGAACCAGTCTGTGTTTAGTCACAGAGGAAAACCCATGCCATGATGGAAACACTTGCCACATTGCTTTCCGGGGAAGAAAGCTATGAGAATGAATCCAGGGAATGGTTCTGTATCTCTGAGCTGTTTGGACACTTTCAGGGAACATTCCAGATGCAAGACAGAGATCAGCAAAGTTATTTTGGGTAACCCTGAGAGACTTATGGAAAACTAGCAGATTAACACATCTCTGCTGTCACTTTCGACTGACAAACTTGGACTGTCCAAACCTGTTAATGTATTTTACCTGCTTTAACCTCTCAGTAACTTTCATGTCTTTTCTTAGCTAATAAACCTTTAGTTAGTTTACTAGAGAAATTGGCTGCCAGTGTTGCCTTTGATGTGAGATCTAGAGTATCCATTGACCTGGAATAAGTGACTGACCCTTTGGGGTTGGGAGGAACCTAATATAATGTGATTTTTTGTTTTAATAACCTTTTATCACAAGGTCCAGTTTATGTGGGTGGTAAGATTGGCTGGGGAGCCTAGGGGACTGTCTGTGATTCTATGATAATACTAATATAGTGATCCAGGAGTTCACATTTATTACTGGCTTGGAGAAATCTAATTATAGAATATACCACCAGTTTGGAGTGTCTGCCCTGTGTTCTGACAGTCTGACCTGAGATTGGCATTCACGGTTGTGAGCCATTCCAGACAGTGTGACAGCAATGACTGAGGAAGAATGCTCCAGTGGTTTGGACGCTAACCTGGAACCTGAGAGACCCAGCTCAGCTACCTGTTTTGCCCTGGATTTCCTGTGTGATCTTGGGCACGTCATTCTGTCTGGACAACAGTTTCCATCTATAACATGGATATAATAAAAAGAACAAGGAGTACTTGTGGCACCTTACATACTAACAAATTGATTTGGGCATAAGCTTTTGTGGGCTAAAACCCACATCATCAGATGCATGGAGTGGAAAATACAGTAGGAAAAAATATATATACAGAGAACATGAAAAGATGAGGGTTGCCATACCAACTCTAATGAGACGAATCAATTAAGGTGGGCTATTATCAGCAGGGGGAAAAAAATGTTTGTAGTGATAATCAGGATGGCCCATTTCAAACTGTTGAGAAGGAGGTGTGAGTAACAGTAGGGGGGGGAAATTAGCATGTATTCAAGCCATTACATTAGTTTTTTTTCTTCTGATGATAATAGTCCACCTTAATTGATTTGTCTTCTTAGAGTTGGTATGGCAACCGCCATCTTTTCATGTTCTCTGGTTATATATATATATATATATATATACCTTCCTACTGTATTTTCCACTCCATGCATCTGATGAAGTGGATTTTAGCCCACAAAAGCTTATGCTCAAATCAATTTGTTAGTCTCTAAGGTGCCACAAGTACTCCTCGTTCTTTTTGCTGATACTAACACAGCTACCACTCTGAAACCTGTCACCATGGATATAATAGTACTGCCCTGCCTTGTAGGGTTAGGGTGAGGATAAACATATTAAAGAGTTAGTGGTTAAAACAGAGGTGGTTGGAAACTTTCTTTCCTCATGAAAATTTTGGGTTTTTTTCTCAAAGAAAACCCCCAATATTTCTCAACACTGAACTTTTTTTCTGAAAACTGTCAAAAACCATTAAATTAAATTAAAAAATAAAATTTTCAGCCAAAAATATTTGTTTTTCCAGTTTTCATTTCTTTAAATGAAAAACAGAAAATTTTCAAGGAAAGTGAAGACTTTCTGTGAAAATTTTGTTTGGTGAACCCTGCAATTTTTCCATTGGAAAACATTGTGATAGAAAGTTTTTGATCACTCCTCGCTCAGATACTGCAATCATGGTAGCCATATAGACACTTGAGATAGACAGAGCAGTCAATAATGGGACTTTTTTTCCTGATCATCTATAGAGTTGAGTTATGACAGTTCCTTCCATTAGAGGCTATCATGAGGCTGATGTCATTATCAGATTAAATTCATCTATGGCCACCATTTAATTTGGTGCCTGAATGGGAACTGAGTTCTTCTGAGCTGGCCTCTGGGCATAAGGAACAAGTTACATTCCATATGCAGCACTGGATGAGTTGATTTTTCACCTGCTGTGAAGCACCAAGTATTGGCTATTGCCCAGAGCCACCAAGTATGTCAGTGGCAAAACCAAAAACCAAGTCCCATGAGAGCTAAGTGCATAATACCTTGGAGGACCTGGGCCTGGAGCAAGTTCTGAATTCCTATCTACTGCATGAACTTCCTTAGTTTCCCATGAAAAGAAAAGCCCAGCTATGTAATTTTTTGCACAATTCTGGAGTCCTTTCAGGATGAAAATGTGGCTCAAAATAATGATTGCAAATTTTGTATTTTAAAATTAACAAGAAAGCAATTATAAACATTGAAGGACCCCTAAAATGAGCTGGACTTGGCTTGCGAGGAAATGATGCATTGTAGGCATCACCTTTGAACGGACTAAAATCTCACCATCTTAGGAGCTGCAGGAAGACAGCAGCTTGTGATTTTTATATCAGGCTCAGCGGAAAGTCATTATTAATGTTCACTTCCAAACATACACATGCACAAAATAATATTTGCCCATAAATACACAACCATGTACACATAGAACCACACACAGGATAATCCACAGTCACAACACACATGTAGTCATACAATATTTTTCACTAATAAACACACAATATTGTGTATTCACACACACAACAATAATGCACACTTGCACTTCAGAAGAAGTACTGACAACACGCAAAAGTTACACAATATTTTTCAGTAATAAACACATGATATTGTACATTCACATCATGTATGTTTTCAAGGACACACACAGGAATAGAAAACTCACATGCACATTGATTTCAACTCAGGTATACACTCACAATAATGTACACTGATAACAACACACATGGGAGCGGTGTATTTGACTAGCAAACACACAGTGAAAGCAAAGTCTCAGTACATTGCACTCATAATGTAATCTCACAAAAAGAAACACAGAAGCCAGATCTACACTAGACACTTTCACCACCATAGCAATGTCAGCTTGGAAGTGTGATTTTTTTGCAACATTTCTATACCAGTAAACAGTATACCTAGTGTAAATATGGTTAAACCATCTTAAAAATGCTTATGCACTGTGGCTTGTTTCTCTCAGAGAACCAGTGTAAGCAATACCAGCAAAACT
>NW_020665260.1:0-11426 GCF_002925995.2 Terrapene triunguis
CCCCCAACCCTGCTGTCGTCACCCAGGACAGGGGCTAGGGTGTCCCCACTCCGGGGTACTTTCTCTGCACTGGGCACCTCCCTGACCCACTGATCATTTCATACAATTTAAAGCAAATACAAGTTGTTTAATTAACAATTAATTTAAAAAAAGAATAAGGAAAAATGGGAAGGGTTAAAGGAAAACACATCACCCCACTTTGTGGCAGGGAACATCACAAACAGTGTCTCTGGAACGTCAGGGCAGTTCACAGTCTGTTCCTTGTAGGTCCCAGGCCTCCTTCTCAGGCCCTGTGCTGCAGAGATGCTGCGAGTTGGACACTTGCTCTGGCAGTGGCCACATGCTCTCAGGCTCTAGGTGGCAGGACCCTTCTTCCCAGCGTCACCCCTGCCCCGTCGGGTTTACGATCCCCTCCAAGGCTACGTCTTCACTACGGACGGGGGGGGTCGATTTAAGATACGCAAATTCAGCTACGCGAATAGCGTAGCTGAATTCGACGTATCGCAGCCGACTTACCCCGCTGTAGGGACGGTGGCAAAATTGACCTCTGCAGCTTCCCATCGATGGCGCTTACTCCCACCTTCGCTGGTGGAGTAAGAGCGTCGATTCGGGGATCGATTGTCGCGTCCCGATGGGACGCGATAAATCGATCCCCGAGAGGTCGATTTCTACCCGCCGATTCAGGCGGGTAGTGTAGACCTAGCCCAAGTCTGGCCTGCAGAGCCTCTTGGCTGAGGCGTCTCCCTGTGCTGGGCCCACTGCCCAGGGTCCCCCTTCTCTCCCCCGCTGCTCACCACACCCAGCTCCTGACTGCTCAGACCCAGCTGCACACTGCCTCAGCACGGCTGCTGCTGCTGCTCTGCCTTCAGCTCCCTGGGCTGCTTCTCTGGCCTCTCTGGCTCTGATTGCTACAGCTCTCCTCCCAGGGCAGGTCTGCTCTCTCTGGGCTGTGCTCCAGCTTTTGGGCTGCAGCTCTGCTTCCAGCAACTTAGCTCGGGCCCCTGCTCTCTCCTTAGCTTGGCCCAGGGGCGGCAGGTTATATGGGCTCGTGGTGCCCGAGCACCAGGAATATTCAAGGCTGGGGGCTGTGCTCCACCAATATTTGGAGCTGGGTTTCTCCCTTGGCCCTGCCTAGAGCAGGCCCCGGCCCCCACAGGCCACCCGCGAGTCCCCCCCTGCCCCGGAGCTTCCCTGCCTGAAAGAAAAGAGCCCAGTGCCTCTCGCTTGCTTGCTTCTGCTTTGACGCTGGCTGCCGCTGCTTCTGCCTAAGGGCTATCGCACAAGAGCAGCAGGAGGGGGAGAGGGAAGGGTGGATGTGGGAGGAGGCACACATGTGTTTGGCAGCCCCCCTCCCTTCCCCCGGCAACCACCTGGAGGAGACGCCAAGGGGACTTCCTGCCAGGAGACGGACATCTGGAGTGGATCTCACTCACCTGAGCAGCTGCTGGGGCTTTGGTGAGTGTTTGACCCTGTGATCCACCCCCCCTCCCGCAGCCCCCACTCCTGCCCAACGCTGGGCAAGGGGCAGCCCCATCCCCCCACTCCTGGTGAGGGGCAGCAGGCTGCAGCAGGGGAGGAAGGAAGCCACATGTGATGGCAGTCCCCTTCCCCCTCCCCCAGCACCCACCCACCCCCCACATGGGAGATGGAGGAGGGGGGCTTCTTAGACCTGAGCAGCTGGGGCTTGGGTGAATTTTGTGACACCCCCACTGCCACCACCCTGCAATCCCCACTCCTACCCCACTTTGGGCAAGGGGCAGCCCCATCCCCAGTGAGGCTATGGTGAGGGGCAGGAGCAGGGGAGGCCACACATGCAGGGCCGGCGCTTCCACTAGGCGGTCGCCTAGGGTGGCAAGATTTGGGGGGCGGCATTTTGCCATCCTCGGCAGAAATTCGGCGGCGGGGGGTCCTTCTGCTTCGGGTCTTCGGCGGAAATTCGGTGGCAGGGGGTCCTTCCACTCCGGGACCCGCCGCTGAAGTGCCCCGAAGACGCAGAGCGGAAGGACCCCCGCTACCGAATGCTCAGAGGAGGAGCGCTGCCACCTAGGGCAGCAAAAACCCTGGCACCGCTCCTGCACACGTGATGGCAACCCCCCCTGCTACCCACCATAGGGGAGGTGAGTGGGCTTTCTGGACCTGAGAGAGGCCCTAGGAGCATGTGCAGTGATCATGGTGCAGAGTGAGTGTGCTGTGGGGGGTCCCTCCCCCGGAGCTTGCTGCTGCCAGTGGGGGGGGGGGTTCTCTCTGGCCCTAGCCCTGGGGCAGCCTGTTTGCACCCCAAGTTTCTTATGCCCTGCCCCACCCCACCCCAGAGCCTGTGCCCCCAGCAGCCCAATCCTGAGCACCCTCCTGCACTGTGAACCCCTCATCCCCAGCCCCACCCCAGTGCCCTCACCTGAGGGGAAAAACACACAACTTAAAATTGGTGGTCAGTTTGGAGTATCATTGTGTTTAGCACAATACTTGATTATTTTACATCCTTTAAAGTATATAACTAGTCGTATACAGGTGTTACGAAGTTGGAATATTCTTAATGTTTTCTCTGAATACTGTATGGGTGCCTTAGTTTCCCCTATGCAGTTCTTAAGGATCTAGATGGTGGGATAAGGGGGTATGATTGTTGTAGAGCCCTAGAGGGCCAGTGTGATGCCGGCTGCACAAAGAATGGCCGAAACCCTGCCTCCGGGCAATTGATGGCCTGGGCCGCTCTCCTGCAAGGTGCCAACTGAAGGTGTTGGAGAACAAAGAGAACAGGTGGCCTCCTAATGCCTGGAAAAGAGAGGAAGGCCAGAGGAGGGAATGTCAGTGCCTGGGCGGACTTCCGGGAAGCGCATGGTGTGGAAGGGGATGCTGGGATGCTCTGGAACCACTCCTTCAAAGCCAGTCAGGACTCTGGGGGATCCTCCTCTCTCTGAGCATACTGTCTCCAGGGCAAGAAGCTTACACCTTCCTGGGTCTGATCTCGGAGCATTCAGCATGCCCTTCCACACCGTGTGCTTCCCGCAGTGAGTCCGCCCAGGCGGGTCCTGGGGCAGCCAGAGGGTCCTGCACTCCAACTCTGCAGTCAGATGTGACTCTCAGCCAGCCGGGAAAACAGAAGGTTTATTAGACGACAGGAACACAGTCTAAAACAGAGCTTGTAGGTACAGAAAACAGGACCCCTCAGTCAGGTCCATGTTGGGGGGGTGGAGAGCCCAGACTCAAGTTCTGGGCCTCTCCCCATTTCCCCAGCCAGCTCCAAACTGACACTCCCTCCTCTGGCCTTTGTGTCTCTTCTGGACAAGGAGGCCACCTGATCTCTTTGTCCCCAACACCTTTAGTTGGCACCTTGCAGGGGAAACTGAGGCACCCACACAGTATTCAGAGAAAACATTAAGAACATTCCCACTTCGTCACAACAGGTGCAACAAAATAGAATACTGTATATTGAAGCAGGCAAGTGCTGCTTCTGACTTTCCACTTTTAATTGACCCTTGTAATCTTGTGGCGCTGACGTGTTGTAGCTTCATTTTATATCGGCTTACAGGGCGGGAGTGGGGGGGCACCACCAAAATTATACAAACCTGCCACCTATGGCTTGGCCCTATTCTGTCTGACTCAGGCAATTCCAGCTCACACGGAGGACGGGACCCCCCTGGTCTCCTGACTCTCTGATTAGCCTGCCCACCCTGTCAATCAGGCTGATCTGGAGCATTGGCCTCTCCCCATTGTTCCTGGGGACTGTCAGTCTCAGGCTCCTGATTTCTCATTGACCCTTCCCCTTTTAGTGCTGGGAGGTAGCCGACCAAAACACCCCCACTGAATGTTAGTAAGGGGGCAACAGTCCCCTTACATGTGCATGAGCCAGCGCTCTTTTCTGGCCAAGCTGGGTGTGCAATAATGGGCTTGAGAGGCTCCCTGCCACTCGTGGGGCAGCGAGAGCCACTTCTTCTTTGTGGCCGACCTGGGGGCATGATTGATGGCTTTGGAGGCAGGGGTTGGGCTGGGTGTGAGTAACTGGGATCCAGGAAGCCCCCACCTGCCCTTCCGAGGGAGGAACACATGGAGGTGCGGTTGGCTGCTGGGAGGTAGAATCCTGTGCCTGTCCCTTGACATCCCAGGGATGGCTACTGGAAACTCAGAAGAAGAAGCGGGGTTCTGGGTGGAAGGAAAAGTAATAATGGTGAGTCCTAGTGGGCTACTTTCTGGCAAGATGGTTTTCCGTTTTAGACTTGGGAGGAACCTGCGAGCTGTGGGTGGAGTTGTTCCAGTGAGAACCACTGCTCTTGTCCTGCAGACCTGGGGGCACCAGTGACAGCTTGGGAGGGGGCAGGTGCTGGCTTGAGTGAATGGGATATAGGAAACCCCAGCCTGCCCCTCCGGGGCCAAGTCCACTGCTTGCCTCCTGCGTTGTGACATCCAGATTTAAATCTTCCTAGCATGTGCTGCGGCTCGTGTACTAAGCCTTCCTGGTTTGGCCTGGTCATTGCCAAAGTAGCTCAGCTGGGAGTGCATTAGATTGAAGATCTGAAAGTTTCTGGTTTGATGCCAGGCTTTAGCACCCCCTTCACCCTGGGCATGTTGTGCTGGGCTTTCTTCTGGGTGTGCAGCTGTGCCTTGAACTCATGAGTTTTCCTAATTTCAGAGGCAACACTTGCAGAGGGTGGTGTGTGGGGTCATGTGCCCCACCTGGGTTAGCTATCGCCTGCTACATCATGTGGTGCTGCCAGGCTCCCTCCCTGCACAGCTGCTGGAGGGGTAAGTGGAGAGGGGCTGCCTTTGCTGCTTCCTCTCCCTGCATTGTTCACACCTGGGAGGGGCTGTTGATCATAAGGGGGTGGGGCTGAACCCTGAAATTGTGCCCTCCCTCTTTCAGGAGACACCAGTTATCTGTGCCTGGTTTCCAGCTCCTCAGCCAGAGGAAAAAGTGGTATTCTGCACCAGAGTTGCCAGGTCTTACTTTCTTTCTCATGAAGGGGAGGAAAAAAGAATCTCTTTTTCAAATCCCTGTCCTACCGTTGACCGAGGTGTGACTTTCTAAGTTCCTGCTACAGTGGAGGATTTAGAGTTAGTGGGGCCCTGTACTCATAAAGTCCATGCAACAATCCCCTTTCATCCCAGCCCTGGTATGTCTCCAGTGGTTGTTGTCCCCTGGTAGCAGGGAAGGAAGTTTCCACCCATCCAGGAGATCCCAGCCTGGACTAAAGTCAGCTTCAGGCTTATCCTCTCTCCCTTCTTGGAATCAAGTTCATGTTTTTACCATGAGTTAAAGCAGCCCAAACCCCCAGAGTCTGGATTAATGTCACAAGTTTGCAATCTCTCCAAGGAAGACATTTTTTTAAACCCCAGATGAGTGGAGTTAAATCGGTTCTCAGCCTGAATCTTTGCTCTTAATCCTGAGGATATTGTCCCACCAAGGGGCCATTTCTCACCTCTCTTTTAAAATGAAGCACAATTTTCTTTGCACAGACACAGGAACAGCAACATCTTTCTTTGAAACTTGTGCTAAGCAGGATGTCAAATTCCATGGAAGCTTCCTCTTCTGCAATGGAGACAATGGACAAGCAGGGGGCCCTGGGCACATCCAGCCCTGGCAGTGAGATGTTCCCTCCCCTCTTTCTTTATGCTGCTGTTGTTATTTCATGGAATGTCTGGGATGGGAAAAAAGCTGAGTTCACTCTAGGTGGAGGTAAAAAAGGACCCTGAAAATCTCAGGGCCACAGGGAAAACCCAACCCCTGCTACCGGGGTCACTGAGGTGCTGGGGATTTGAGCAGGAAAGGGACTGTCTGAATTGTCAAGGTGGGGAATGAATAACAATCTACAACTAGATCCACTTCATTAACCACCGACACAGGCTAATCCTGCTGCAGATAGAAGGGAAACTGGGAGCAATTCTTTGCTGTACAGCCTTGGAAACAGTGACCCAATTGCACCACAGTGAATGTGCTGGGGAAAGCTGGACTTTATAGGCAGGTAGAAATAGTGGATCCTAGAAATACCTGGAGTCCCCCCACCGCTTCTGCCACCAGGGTCAGGTGTTGAGCTGCTCACAGCGCCCCCCCCCACCACCACCATTACCTTCCAGCAGGGGATTGCAGCAACCCCCTCTATCCAATGCAGTATGAGGGCTGATTCTTGTATCTCTGCACCCTGAGTCCAGGGCATGCCAGTCTCTCTCCCCCTCTGCTGTGTAGAATCTGGCCCTGCTGCAAAGTGTCCCCTATCAGCCATCAATCTCCAGGACAGCAGGTTTGGCCCACAGAGCAGGGCTTACACAAGCTGGGGATGTAGCTCAGTGGTAGAGCACATGCTTTGCATGTATGAGGCCCTGGGTTCAATCCCCAGCATCTCCATGCTCTTTTTTTTCCACACTGCAGCTTTGCTCATGCCCATCTCGGATGTGACCCAGCATCTCCCTGCCCGAGTTTCAATCTTGCTCAGTGAGGGGCAAGTGCCAATTGCATGGAAGGTCTGTGGGGGTTTCTTCTCCTAAGTCACATCAGTAAGTTTAAGATTCCCACCCACTGTGCTGCTTGGGACAATGGTAGATGAGAAGGGCGAATCCTCCAGCACTGGAGGGACAGGTCCCATCTGCCCAGACTGAGAGGCAAGGAAACAGAGGGGAGTCAGTGCTCAGAGAGGTCAGTGATTTACACCCAACAGGGGACACTGTCTTTTTGAGGCAAGTACAGCTTGCTTGGGATGGTGCTGACGATGGAGAGAAAAAAGGCTGGAGTCAATGACAAATGAGACCATAGAAGGGGAAGGGGAATGGCAGCTCCACAGAAAGTCCTGGGTGCTCAGATGCCCCAGTTATAGGCACCCTGGACTGTCCTAAAGGGAGAAAATATAAAGCGAGACCCAGCCCCCCTACAGTGATCCCATGAAGAAGAACCTGGTTGGGAGTGGGGTGCAGGTTCCCTCTGGGCAAAGGGGAGCTGAAATCCCGCAGTGTCCTGGAATTTAAGTAATGCAAGCTTCAAACCCTGCACGGGTGGGGGCTGAGGTGCATCAGCAGAAGGTTGGGCTGGAGGAACATTGGTGCTAATCTACATTTCTGCTTGCTTTTTTTTTGGCAGGTTAAATAAATGGAGCCTCTGCTCCGGTCTCTCCCAATGGCCTAACATTGCTTTGCACAACGATAAATCTTGGAACAGGATAGAAATGAAATAGCCGCAGCATATGGCGGCAGAATCTAAGCAATGAAAAGCCTCTGGATTCTTCTGTGTGCATTGACTCCGAACAGGAGCTGTAATTTGACTTGTTTTGCAGCTGCGGCTGGCAAACAAAATATCAGGACTAAGTCATTCCAGTGATTGTAACACTGGCTTTGAGGAGGCTTTGATCTTACTAAAATATAATTAGCATGTTACACTTGTGTTTTTAAAGGTGGCTTCCCCAAGCAATCCCAAGTTGTTCTTCCCACAGCTGGCTGATGGTGGGCAGCAGGAGATCTCCCCAATCTGTGGGGGAATCTCTCTGAGCCCCACTGTTAGTTCTCCAGCCTTTCTCCCCCTAACCACAGCGACCCCTCCCTCCCTTTATGGGATTCAGACTCTCTGTGACAGAGATTGACTGGGGCTCCTCTCTGCATGGCCCCAATGGGGAAGGAAAGAGACCGAGGGGGCAGGAAGTAAGATGGGCAGAAGGAGTCAAACAGAGACTTGCCGTCAAACGGGAGGTCCTGCAGGGAGCTCTGTGCCTCACTGGAGAGCCTGAACAGCAGGAGCCATGATGCCCTTCTCATGAACACTGCTCTGCTCCCCTGGCTCCCAGCCACGCCGCCAGTAAGTGCTGGGGGTTGGTTCCTCCCTCCCCCAAAGCCTGGGAGCCAGGGGTGCGGAGCAGGCTGGGGCTGGGTCACTCCACTTACCATGCGGTGAGTACAGGGTCGGGCTGGCTGCAGTCTTCAGGGAAGCAGGGGCAGGGTGGGGGCAGGAAGAGGCTGGAGAAGCACACAGCTGCGCAGGGCACCAGGAAATGTGGTGCCCCAAATTTCCTGGTGCCCTATGCAGCTGCCTACTTTGCCTATGGGTAAGGCTGGCCCTGGCTGCCCCACCTCTTCCCCATGGCCCCCGCCCCTGCTCCACCCCAGCCCCACCCCCACTCCCCTGAGGAGTGCAGGCAGGGCCAGGCCTGCACTCACCGGCAACGGGAAGTGCAGCGGCCTAGCCCCAGCCACGCTGCCGGTCTGTTCTGGGGGGTGGTTCCCCACATCCCCCAAGCCAGCCCCGCCCCACCCAGCGGAGGCCTGGGGCCAGCCCCCCCACACTTAGGCCTGGTCTGTGTGCGGAGCACTCACTGGCATCTGTCGCCTACAAGTGTCGCACGACTTAAAACCTGGGGCGTGGGGCATGCCGCGGCCTGGGCGCACTAGCTAAACTAAACTTAACTAATCAACTACTAACTACAGGTACCATACACTGAATGAACAAGAGTTGTGGGGATGAGCTGTAGCAAAGCTGGAGCAGAGCAGTTCCAAAGCACCTTCACTTGCGGCAAGAAGGAACTGAGGGTGGGAGGAGCATGCAGCGCCCCTTATACTGCGCTGTGGAGGCGCCACTCCAGAGGTTGCTAGGGGTGCTCCCCTACGAGTACTGCTAGGGGAAAAACTTCCGACACTGGTGCACATGCCGAGCATGCCCACCTATTGTGGAATAGACATGAGCAATCATTCAAAGAAGAAGTTAAGTTTTCCCTTTGGGAAACTATCAGGCTGAAGCAATTGTATTGATTGTGACACTAGAATCAAGGATTATTTAATATTATAAATAAATGAGTGTAAAGCTAAGCTTCCTGTTTTCAAACTGTTTTCCCAACTCAGTTCCCAATTCTCTTCTGGAAAGGCCTCCAGGACGCCTGCCCACCCCAGCAGAGGTGGCAGTGAGAAAGCCCCCCAGTGCTGCTCTTAGTCCCAGGTGGATTGTTCAGTGATGGGGAGAGTTGATTTTTTTGGTGCTGAGAAAGCTGCCAGGCAGGTCTCTGGGCAGCAGATCTCCCTTCCTCTTCAAACACACACCAGGCTCCTTCCCTGCCCAGTCACTTCTGAAGAAGGGTCCTATATGCACTGAGCCTAAGAATTTTCCAAGCATTCTTAGCGCAGTTGGCAGCGCATCAGTCTCATAATCTGAAGGTCCTGAGTTCAAACCTCAGAGAGGGCACCTGTTTTTGCTCCCTGCTTCAGATTTTCTTAAGGAAATCAGAGAAAAGAGACTATAGCAGAGTGGTTTCTAGACACCCTTCCATCCATTTAACACACACACACACACACACACAGACTTTTCTAAGGCATTAACTTTTCCTTCTCCTTTATGACTCCTGAAATACCGATTCCTAGAAGCCCCTTTCCACAGAGCACACAACCGTAGTGCAGAGAGAAAGCTGGGAGCTGCCAGGTTGTTGTGGGCAAGTAGTGAAAGGGATGCACAAAAAATCCAGTTGGGCTGTTGCCCCCCATCCTCACCCCCAAGCAGCTTTGATTCTTGATGACTGTGATGCTGAGATTCCACTGCCTCAACATCCTCGACCCCCACTGGAGGAAGGTTCCGTAGACCCCTGTTCATGTTTCAGACCCCAGCCAGTGCCGCATCCCTGCCCAGCAAGTCACCTTCTGCCCCAGGAGAACCAGCTGGTGGGCTGCATCCACAGGCAGACAGCTTATACCGCTCCCCTCAGAGCAGCAGCCGCAGCTGTTGGCAGCTAATCCCCACCTGAAGCGTGGGGGAAGGAGCTGGGGATCACTTGTTATTTCTTCCATACATCGAGTCTCACTGTGTTTGAACACATTTCTCTCTAAAACTGATTTAAATTCAGAGCCCCTCCCCCCATTTCTGCTTTATGCCTCATTCCTGTACTGATGTGAACACAAAGAAACCTTTGGGGACCACTTGCAGCTACTTCCCTGAAGATTTTTTAATTCAATAATTGCTGACTCCTACCCCCATTAAGAACAGTGGATTTTATGCCCAGGAGCTTGGCTAAAGGCAAAATAACGGGTTAAGGTTTATTACCCCCATGCACAGTTCTGGAATTCGCTATATTATCCCGGCACAGAGACCAAACTATTGCACAAAAGTTCCTTTTATCTAGTTTTCCTTCCAGTGCCCTCCACTGCTACGTTATTGTTTGTTCATTCAAGCCACATGCAGAGGTGGGTGTTACCCTGACACACAGGGAACTTAAAGGTGTCCAAGCACATGCAGTGTTTCAGAAATATACTAAAGCCCAGGCTTTTCCTTCCCGCTGTTCAATCGGATTGCAGTGTGCGACTAAATCAGGGACACCGTCAACCTGGTGCTAGAGTAAGATTCCAACCTGCCGTGAATAAAGTGCTGGGAGGCAGACCCTGGGGAAAGTGTCAGGGACACACTCCCTCTGTTGCTGGTTATAAAATAACACCAGCCCCAGCTCAAAGGGCAGGAGCTCAATGGCTGAATTTCAAGCAGGGGCCCTTCCAGTGCATTGCTTGGCTGGAAGAAGATTCACAAAACACATCCTGGTGTGACTCAACAACCGTCACTGTGATCCTCCACCAAACAAACAAACAACAATAAAAAAACCCACCTTTCCCCCAAATCCCCCAGAACTCTGCCAGAGCTGGCGGATTTGTCCCAAGAGAACAGAAGTAGGAACCAAGGCAAGACAAGGTACCAGGGCCAGATGGGGGAAAGGGACAGGAAGAGGCTGCAGATGAACAAGAGAGAGTGTCCACGATGTCTAACGCTGTAGCTCAGACAGCCAGAAACAGGTTTTTCTGCTACTGGCTCCCTGCAGAGAAAATGCATTTCCCGGGAAAAGCACCCCAGCGTGGAATGGATAAATCGGCCACACAGTGGCACCATCCCTTCAGGGCTAGAGCTACAGGTACAGCCCTGCACAGGGGCTGAGGGCATGTCTACATTGCAATTGAAAACCACATTGCTGGCCTGTGCCAGCT
This sequence comes from Terrapene triunguis, assembly GCF_002925995.2. Lineage (NCBI taxonomy): Eukaryota > Metazoa > Chordata > Testudines > Emydidae > Terrapene > Terrapene triunguis. Next base: position 10,918 of record NW_020665260.1, read on the forward strand.
GACTCGGGCTCACAGGGCTCAGGCTATTTAATTGCAGTGTAAATGCTCAAGCTCCAGCTGCAAACAGAGCTCTGGGTCCCTCCCATCTAGCAGAACCCAGCTGGGATGGAATTCAGGATGGGAGCAGGTTCCCCTGAGCTTACGGGCTCTTTCTGCTCTCCCTCCTGCATTCTCAGTAACAGTCTCATCTGAAATACAAGCCACCATCCTGGCAGGGAAAGGAAAGAACAGAAAGTAGAGAAAGAGAGAATTCCTCCTCTGCAAGCTGTCTGCCTTCCACCACCCTCCTTAACTCTCATCCCATCCCACAGTGCTCCCTCTATGCTGCAGCCATGGAGAGGAAACCAGGGTTTGGTGTGGTACCAAGCACCAGCAAGGAGAGCAGGGAGTGTGTCTCTCCAGTGCTCTCCAGGATCCCAATTCTGGCAACAAACAGGGGGGAATAGATGGAGTAACCAGCCTGCTCCCAATGCAAAGGGTGAGGAGCAGGGAGGAGACAGAGCCAGGAG
>NW_020665261.1:0-11007 GCF_002925995.2 Terrapene triunguis
GAGAAGTCATTCTTCCGCTCTACTCTGCGTTGGTTAGGCCTCAACTGTAGTATTGTGTCCAGTTCTGGGCACCGCATTTCAAGAAATGTGGAGAAATTGGAGAGGGTACAGAGAAGAGCAACAAGAATGATTAAAGGTCTAGAGAACATGATCTATGAAGGAAGGCTGAAAGAATTGGGTTTGTTTAGTTTGGAAAAGAGAAGACTGAGAGGGGACATGATAGCAGGTTTGAGGTATCTAAAAGGGTGTCATAAGGAGGAGGGAGAAAACTTGTTCATCTTAGCCTCTAAGGATAGAACAAGAAGCAATGGGCTTAAACTGAAGCAAGGGAGGTTTAGGTTGGACATTAGGAAAAAGTTCCTAACTGTCAGGGTGGTTAAACACTGGAATAAATTGCCTAGGAAGGTTGTGGAATCTCCATCTCTGGAGATATTTAAGAGTAGGTTAGATAAATGTCTATCAGGGATGGTCTAGACAGTATTTGGTCCTGCCATGAGGGCAGGTGACTGGACTTGATGATCTCTCGAGGTCCCTTCCAGCCCTAGAATCTATGAATCTTGACTCCTACTCAATTCTCCTGTTCATGCATCTCAACATTGCATTAGTTATTTTGGCCACAGCATCACACTGAAAGCTCATGTGCAGGTGATTATCCACCATGACTCCTAAACCTCTTTATCCTAGTCACTGCTTCCTAGGATAGCATCCCCAATCCTGTCAGAATGGCCTTCATTCTTTGTTCCCAGACTGAGTGTGGCCATAAGTATTTAATTCACATGAAAAAATTAAAAATAACGAATGTAATAAATTCTGGCTAGAAGTTGGCTATCCATAGTAACTCCAGTATACAAAATCAGGCCTGTTATCTTTGTTGGAGAGAAACTATTCATTAGGATGCAGACAGATAAATATAGTTTCAAAATTCCCCTACACTCTGAAAACAGCATAAGGTACCATAGCCAATAAAATAAGAGCTTCTGATAGGAAATATAGAATCCTGATTGGCTTTTGATGAGGTAATGATTTATAACAGGACATGATTCTGACTTTGGCACAAGTTGCTCTTATACTAATCTGCAGTTGAATTTATTTTAAAAAAAATTATCTGATTTGTTTTAACCACATTAAAAGTGGTAGAAATAAATGAATACATCCAGTGAACCGTTCGCACTTCTGGTAGCGATTCTCCTCTTTGCTAATCGCTTTTTAAGACGGGACTTGAATTGAAATCATGTAAACTTAAAAGTGGCAATTCTTCAACAAAAAAACTTCAAAAACAGACTCCAACAAGAAACTGCAGAACTGGAATTAATTTGCAAACTGGACACCATCAAATTAGACCTGAATAAAGACTGGGAGTGGATGGGTCACTACAAAAACTAATTTCCCCCTGCTGATACTCTCACCTTCTTGTCAACTGTTTGAAATGGGCCACCTTGTTTATATTGGCCTCATTAGCACTACAAAAGTGATTTCCACCCCTTCTTGTCAACTGTTGAGAATAGCCCACCCCTTCTTGTCAACTGTTGAGAATAGCCCACTTCCACTTTAATTGAATTGGCTCATTAGCACTGACCCCCCACTTGGTAAGGCAACTTCCATCTTTTCATATGCTGTGTATTTATACCTCCCTACTGTATGTTCCACTCCATGCATCTGATGAAGTGGGTTCTAGTCCACAAAAGCTTATGCCCAAATAAATTTGTTAGTCTCTCAGGTGCCACAAGGACTCCTCATTGTTTATCCTCATAAGATTTTTCTCTAGGTCACGTGTTTCTAATTTTAGCTTTTAGATATGTAGCCAAACTAAGTGACTTGATCATCTCTTAAAAATCACTCATTCCTGGTCCTGAATACTCTTGCATCACTGTAATGTCTGTGGGTGAAGGTATTTTGTGTGGTAATATTCTGGGTATGTTCTGTTTTTGGCTTTAGAATCCTTTTACTTGTTGGCAGACACTTCTGTGTCTGAATTTATTTAAAACTGTTTTATCTTAGGGAAAGTTGCCGAGGTGGGGGACCTGCTCAAGGTCTCTTCGTTGATCTTGATTGTGGAAACAGGCTACCGGTGGTTTGAAGCCTGTTTGTGGAGCACTTTAGTTTTCTTGGTGTTGGGTGTGAGGCCTACTTGGTTGTAGCCATCAGAGTAGATTTTGACTATTTTTTGGAGATCTTCCAAGTGGACGCACAAGGCACAATCGTTCGCATATTGGAGTTCAGTGACTGATTTAATGATGGTCTTTGTCTTGGATTGGAAGCGATTGAGGTTAAAGAGTTTGCCGTCCATTCTGTATTGGATGTCAAATCTGGAGGGGAGCTTGTCAGCGATGAGAAGGATGATGACAGCAAGGAAGATGGAGAAAAAGGTTGGAGTGATGACACAGCCTTGCTTGACTAGGAAGTGGTCTGTCTCGCATCCTCTGCTGATGACCATTATGGGCATGTTATCATGGAGGAGTTGGAGGATGGCAACAAATTGGTAACTAATAATAAACAGGACATGGAAGCTTTTGGAAAATAGCCATTACGATTGAGAAACAAAATGCCGTCTGTAGCAACCCAAGCAGTCATGTCAGTGTGTGAACCCCACCAGCAGTCCACCTGAGCTATTGCAGAACATGCAAGTTCCAATTGACTCTACAACTATGAATTGATTTCTGAGCTAGAAAATCCATATTCTTGAGTTATGAAGTAACAACCATCAGTGGAAACTTGCTTGCTGTGCTATAAGCTTTTAATTGGTTATAATATATTTTGAAATAAGGCTTTATTCTGTCCTATAGAATCTGCTTTTTTCATTTGTGTGTTTTGAACTTTTAAATCTGTGTCCATTTTGCTAATTGAAACACTTACACAAGAAAGCATATAGCTGTTTTTGCTGATCTCTTAGGGAGGCCGTTCTTATAATTAGCACCATGGTTATGATTTTAGGACATGTTTTTTCTCAATTAAGTCAGATTTTAAGTCTGCTCACTTTTTTCTTTCCTTGCATAATCCTCACCTGATGTATAAAATATACTTAAACATGTATGAAGTAAGCTCCATATTTAGCCAAATAATTTCAAATTTAATTTTTCATGGGGAAGTTCTTGTATATCTGTGATGTTTCCCATTAATGAAGATTTCTCCTTAGTTGCTGAATATTTAAGTATTAGAAACAAGTACTGAAGAACTGTTATTAAAATATAGCATTGGTCATTATGTATGCGGTCATTATTAGGTGCTGGGTACTGTGTGACTAGCGCTGACTTTTTTATCTCTGTGAGGAATAGGTAATGTTGGAACAGTGCTATGAGAGTACTAGATATTAACCAATTTTCAGAATACTGAGAGTGTATTTTGGCTAGCATGCAATTATGGTCTTGTGATTAAAGAATTGGAAAAGCCACTCATTTTGACTTCAAAGTAGTGCTGGTCTAATTTTGGTCAGCCAGTGACTCACTGTGCCTCAAGTAAGTCACTTGACCATCTTGTGTCTGTCTAAACTTGTGTGTAAAATTTGTTGAGGTCAGGATCTTACTAGAATTGTGATGTAGTGAAATTGGATTGTGTACTGAGCTTTCATCACTTGAAATGTCTATTCAGATCTTCATTGCAGGGTGGATAAAAATAATGATTTAAAATCATTGGGACTTTTACTGATTTTTTTTTTAAAAGTTAAATTGGTTTTATTTTTATTTATAGTTGCTAGTTCTTTACTTTTTACCATATTATAGTCTTAAATTGCTAAAAGGGAAGTTTTGTAATTGTTAGTAGAATTTCAGGTTTTATGTAGTCTTTTTTTCTAAGAAATGTTCATCTGTACTGAAAGATAAGCCCAGGGTCTCATTAACATCATTGATGTGAGAACAACACAAACTCTGACTCAAAATTGATAAGCAAATGGCCTGTACTATATTTGCATATAACATCACGTGATGATATATTGAACTTCCACAAGTCAAGAAAGTTGAAATGCTTCACTCATCTTATTTGATTTGAAGTCAGTAGGACTTGGTATGTTTAAATCACCTTAGGTGCTTTTGAAAATCTCATGCTTTAGGTGCTGAAATACGGGCTTAGGAACCTAACTATAGGTTCCTAGTTGTGCAAATTTTGTCTCGTGTATAAAGTTAATGTACAGAAACTCTAAACTTTTCCTTGTTAGCACTGAAGCAATTTCATTCTGAAGAGACAAAGATTTTATGTCACAAAGAGAATCTTTAGTGGGAACCCCCCATTTCCCACAATATTAGTCCCTGATGCTGCAGGCACGTATGTGCACATAGTTAATTTAGGCACGTGAATAGTCACTACTCATGTGAATAAAGTCTTATGTACAAATGAAGAAAATCACCCAACATCATTCAATGGCAGGGTCTAGGTTAGAGAGTCAAGGGTTGAGTTGCTAATGCATGTTTGCTTATGTTAAATACAAAGGCTGCTGATGTGCTACAGTATTGTTCTTGTAGAATTCATTTTGTCTTCAGAGTGCTGAGGATAAGTTCTCAGACGAAAATGTTTGGGGTCCAATCTAGAGTTTGTTTAAGAGTACTTTTTGGATCCAATTTTTACCTAAACAAACAACAGCATTAGAAAAAAACTCATGTGGTGGCTTGCCTATTGCTTGTACTGCCAGACAGTATCAACACCATAGTGTTGTCTATCATCCAGATAGTAACTAGACTCTTGGACTACAGGTTTAGAAGCTACAGTAAGATTCATCACACCCAATTTGTGTTTCAAATGAGGGTTTTTAAAAACAGATGTCCTGTCTACCCTGTCTGGATGTTAAGAGTAAGGGTTTGTCCAGAGACACTTTGCTGAAGCTTCTCTTCTTACTATTGTGCAGTGTGACACTGCTGCTGCCTTTCACCGAAGAGGTGGTGGCTCTGTTTCAGTAGTTTTGTATTTATGTAGGTAATGAAGCATTTCTGGATTTTATATTAGAAGCATTCTGGCAAAGGCTTTCAGAAGTGGGTAGCTAAAGTTAGGCTTTTCAAGCCTTGATTAAGTACCTAAATAAGTGGCTTGACTTTCAAAGGTGCTGAGCAGCCTCCCCCTCCCATTGATTGTCAAGTTTTGCCAATTCCTAACTTCTGAGTGCCTGACCTGGCAAGTTGAACTTCTTTCAGCATAGCTTTTAGTATGCAGCTTCTGATATGCTTAATGACATATGTTTTAAATCTTGTAGATATAGTAACGTTGCTACTAGTCCTTAGTGGATATATCGTGCCACCATTGTGCTATTGTACCTAGTACAGCTGGTTTTTGTTGCTTGTGTAGGCTGAGCCGGTAACGTTCCACTAGGGTTAGTCAAGTGATTTAACTTGGGTTAATTTTCTAGCTGAAGTTTTATATTGAGATGTTTTCATTAGGAATGCCGTTTTGTGGTCTGTGGGTTGCTGGATGCTCCAAGCACTGTAGTATGGTAATGTATGTTCAGTTTAGATTTCAAGTCCATAAAGTTGATGTTAGGTGGTTGGAGAACTTTTGACTTTGGAGTAACTCCCTAAAATAGGATCCTAATTAGTAGGATATCTTGACTGTATGCCAGTTGGCGGATTCACCAGCCCGGGGCAGTGCAAATATAAAGCCTAAGTGCTTGAGTTGAATTTCGTGTCTCTTTCTTCAGGGTAGGTTTATTAAATAATGGAAGATGCAAGAAGCTCAAAGTACTTAAAAACAAAGACTTTCCTGCTTTCTGTTAGCTGGAGGGGAAGTGGGAGGGATAGTATGCTCTGGTTAGCCGTTCCTGGCTACTCTGTAGGGTGGTGTTGCAGGTCCTTCCCTGATCTTGAGTTTTTCCTGTCTGTTGCCCCTCGTGAGAGGCAGGAAGCCTAATATCTGGCTTCCTGTATAGGTCATATGCTTGTTCCTAGTCTTGTGGTCTGCAATTACAGTTGCCTGTTTTAAAGGACTCAGGGGACTGGGATGTGCCTGCGTGCTCCATGGCCTTTTGCATTGTTAAAGTGATCCTTAAAGAAAGGAAATGTTGATTTTTGAGGTTGCAGAGGAAACATCATGGGGCCATGTCTTCATTTCCCATTTGTAAAATGGGAGCAAGAGACGTACCTTTGTAAAGTGCTCTGAGATCCTTCAATGCAAGGCTTTACAAGGTCTTGTCCATGCAGGGGAATAGAGTTAAATTAGGTTTGTAAAGCCAGAAGGGAAACTCAGCTGTTACACACCCAACATTATTCAAAGTACATTGCACTATGAAACTTACCTGATTACATTTAAGGTAGAAAAGGCACTAAGGCAAGTTCATGTTTACTTATGTCAGCAACACGGGGAAATAACTACTGAAGAAACACATCGAAGTGCTGACAATTTTATGTCTGGTGACCAGTGTGTTGTCATACTACGTGTGATCTTTTCTTCAATGATGGAATTTATTATTTTTATTTATTTATTTAGATTTGTAAATTAACAAGGAACAAGAGGCCCTATGTGAACATTTGAGTTACCTGTCAGATAATTGAAATGACAATAAACGATAGCGGCTCCGATGCATTGTTGCTTATGTAGGCTGAGCTGTACACCTGGTGAAAGACCATCCTATAAAGCTGCTGTCTGTGATGTGTAGGCAGCAGCAGGGGGCGCCATAGACACTCCTCTGCCTGCTGCACCCAATGGGCATTCAGTGGTCCTTCTTCTCTCACTTACATCAATGGAAATCAGGCTTTTCCAGTTTTCCAATTTTTACCAAAATCAGTAGGTTCTTCCCTAGATACCTAGAACAGCCTTTGAAATTTTAGAATTGGTTAGATGAGTGGCACCACGCCCCTTCAGTCCAAAATTTGTGATTGCTAAGGAACCAGCAGTATTGTCTGTTGCAGTCAAGTATTGGGAAGGCAGGAACACAGCCTCTACCCCTGAAACTGAATGCCCTATCCTTCTAGAAAACCACTCATCTGAGGATCTCAAAGCACTTTACAGGCCTGAAGGAATTCACCCTCCATCCGTCCTGGGACAACAGGAGGCAAAGGAAAATAAGATTCATTACAGTTTTTGCTCTCCCCTATATCTCTAACCTCCCTACCACCCAGACTTGTTGCCTTTTACTCCTCCACTTCTTCCTACTTACACCAAGGATGCTATTGACTCCTCTGTTCATCCTTGCTCTCACTCCCCACCCTCCCAACTCTTGCTGCCTGATTTAAAAAAATAAATAAATCATATTCTACGTGAAAGTAAGGGGCTACTAGAGGTGCTCGTTGTAGGGTGTATTGCATTTCTAGCCTTATTGTATTTTATTGCTGACCCTTCTTAATAACTAAAATGCCACACAGCAGCATCTGTAGTCATAATTAAGTAAAACTGAACGAAGCAGATACAAATTGGGAGGACAGAACAAGGAAAAAATATTTTAATAAAAATATGGTAACTGTGCAAAGTGGTGATGTTAAAACAAAACTCATTGTCAATGAACTCTTTTTTTTTTCTACTTATGATCTGAATGGGCCATATCAATCAAAAGTCATGATTTTCAGGTGAAAAATATGGCGCTTTTTTGGTGGTTGGTTCCTCCTCTGCCCCCAGAAAGGTTAGGTTATATTGAGAGCAACTGGCAAGATTCATAGACTCTAGGACTGAAAGGGACCTCGAGAGGTCATCGAGTCCAGTCCCCTGCCCTCATGGCAGGACCAAATACTGTCTAGACCATCCCTGATAGACATTATCTAACCTACTCTTAAGATCAGTACATCCTGCAGAATTTCCTTTAACTCCAAGGCTGTTTACTTTTAAACTTTTTGATGATGTGTGAGTGGTGTTGAGCAAGTGTTTTTTGTTAATTTGGTGGGAACAGATGGGATTTGATTTATCTCACAATTATGTCCAAGAATAACTCCTATTAAATCATCTTTGAGGAGGTGGGAAAGGTACATGTAGCAGACGGGGAACTGGAAGCAATGATATTACAACTAAGTCTTCTCTCAGACAACTATCCTTTTACTTGGTTTAGTTTGCTTGAACTGACTGCTGCATTTAAAGGAATAAGGTCAACCCGATATGTTTTTAAATTGAGTAGAGCATGCTTTAAATAGTTTGTCCCTTAAAAATCCCCTTTAAATTTGATTTATAAGAGTTTCTGTGCTCTCTTGTTAATAATGTTCATAAGGGTCTTTTCAGCAAGGGATAAAAATAACTATACATGGGAAAATGGATTACTATGAGAAAGGAAATTAAATATGTATGTTTACAGCCCATCTCCACTTGAGGTATGTGTACACTGCAAAGAACAAACCGTGGCACTACTGAGTTGTGTAGCTTGGGCTGCGGGGCTAAAATAGACATTTGGGTTGGGTGTGGAGCCTGGGCTCTGAAACCTGGGGAAATGTCTTTTTAGCCCCGCAGCCCGAGTCAACTGATTGGGGTTCAGAGACTTGGAACAGGGTTTTTTTCTTTGCAGTGTAGACATGCCCTTAGAAATCAATAGGCTGTTGGCCATGGCCTCCACTGCTTTGTCTGAGCTATTTTACAAAGACTCACAGCTGCTTGTAACGGAAACACTAACACTTCCTGTATTATGAAGATTCTGTAGTGGATCCATAGTTAAGGTAACACTGATGAAAACTTAATCTCTGCTTTATATATGCATAGTGAATCCTCACCAGATTTACAGCACTTTCTCTCTAAGTGCAAAAAGAATATCCTGAAAAACTGCAACTTCAGTTTAGTGTGAGATACAAGCCCTTAAAAACGATCCTTTTTTGGACGGTTTTTTTTAGTGAGTCTGTCTCTCTTTTCCAGAACCCTCTAGCAAAGAAATTTGTGGATTTTGGTAGCTGAAAATAAATGCACTTGCAGATTATTCCAAAATATGACAGGGGCTATTGAAGTTTATTACAAAAATTATTAAAATGTAATAGTTTGGACCCTGGTTACCTGAGAGAGTGCCTTTCTCCCTGGACAATATTGCTGTTGTTACATGTAGTGAGGGCATTCTAAACTCCTTTGCTATAAATGGTAGGTGGTTGTTGGCAAGTATGCTCAATGAGGGTCCCCTAACTTTGAAACTTGCTCCAATCTGAGTGCTGGTGGATCAAGAGAGAGTATGTCTTTTTGTTTTCCCAGGCTTTCTTGAAAGAGGTGTGCCTCATAATTGAGGAGTTGGGTTTATTTTATATTTAGAGAAGCTGATCGTTTGTCCATGTGGGAGGATCAGTCTTTCATATTATTTGGTATTGTAGATTTTAATTAAAAATAATTGTCCAAACCATAAGATAGATGTCCAGCAAGAGGTGTTTATAAGCCTGACTAGATAAATGTTAGAGGCACCAGGTGGGTGAGGTAATATGTTTTATTGGACCAACTTCTGTTGATGAGAGAGACAGGCTTTCAAGCTTACACAGAGCTTTGAAGAAGACCTAATGAAGAGTTCTGTGTAAGCTTGAAAGCTTGTCTCTCCAAGAGACGCTGGTCCAATAAAATATATGACCTCATCCCCCTTGTCTCTCTAATCCTGGGATCAATTGGTTATGACTAGGGCCCTATCAAATTCATGATCCATTTTGGTCAATTTCATGGTCATAGGATTTTAAAATAGTAAATTTCAGGATTTTGGCTATTTACATCTGAAATTTCATGGTGTTGCAATGTTAGGAGTGCTGACCCAAAAAGGAGTTGTGGGAGGGTCGCAAGGCTATTGCAGGGGGGGTTGCAGTATTGATACCCTTACTTCTGCGCTGCTGATGGTGGCGGCTGCCTTCAGAACTGGGCAGCTGGAAAGCGGTGGTTGCTGGCCGGGAGCCCAGCTCTGAAGGCAGAGCTGCTGCCAGCAGCAGCACAGAAATAAGGATGGCCTGGTATGGTACTGCCGTCTTTACTTCTGTGCTGCTACCTGCAGAGCTGGGCCCTCAGTCAGCAGCCGCCACTCTCCAGCTGTCCAGCTCTGAAGGCAGCAGCGCAGAAGTAAGGATGGCATGGGATGGTATTGCTGCCCTTAGCCTTCAGAGCTGGGCGCATGGCAAACAGCTGCTGCTCTCTGGCCACCCAGCTCTGAAGGCAGCGCAGAAGTAAGTGTGGTAGTACCGTGACCCCCCCCCCCTAAAAATTGTGACCCCCTGTAACTCTCTTTTGGGTCAGGTCCCCCAATTTGAGAAACTGGTCTCCCCTGTGAAATCTGTATAATATAGGGTAAAAGCACACAAAAACCAGATTTCATGCTCAGTGATGTGTTTTTCATGGCCATGAATTTGGTAGGGCCCTAGTTATGACTTTAGATAACTACAGTATATTCGTGGCAACAAAAACATTAGAAAAATGAGACTTCTTACCCATAAGAATAAAAATGTGAATTTTGAACAGTGTATGAGTGTAGTCCTTTCTGAACTGTAGTCATCGGGATTCTCTATTTAATCTTAGGTTTTGTTCTGTTTAACAAAGAAGACACTTCTTCCTCAGGGGAGCTAAATTGACCAATCAATAAGGCTTGCCAGATATTAAGGAGTATTTAATGTTTAGTTCCCATAACTTCTCCTTAACTGTGCAAAATAGCTTTTCTTTTTAACTAAAGACGAGTAGTCAGGGGAAAATCGCAGTCCTAGTGTTCTGGAACAGAAAGTCAGCAATCGTTCTCCTGTCTCACTGTCATATTGTGGGTCATTAGGAAATTATCATGCTATCAAAACAGTTTGTGGGTTAGGAGAAACAGCTGGCTTGAATGTGCAAATGCCTAAATGAAAAAGCCTAACATTCTTGATATTCATATAGTGCCATTAAATGAACACAGTGCTGTACAAACTGTAAATATGCAAATACACTGAGTTCCTACTGCTGAATAAGACTTGAAGATAGAGCAGAAAAAAGTCTTTGTCTCCAGTTACCTCATTTGGACCCCTTCCAATCTGAAGCTAAATACTGCCTGCTTCGGTCCTGGAGAGATGGCTGCTGCTTGTTTCCAGCTGTTCTACAAGCCTTGGAAGAGCCTGGACGTCTGGAGAAACAGCTGGAAACAAGGATAAACCAGACTAACTGCTTCTGCTAAGGACTACTGCTCCACTAGAGCAAGAAGAGGGGAGG
>NW_020665262.1:0-6420 GCF_002925995.2 Terrapene triunguis
TGGTTCTGTTCAGCATTAACAGTGGGCACCAGGCCTGGCTGGGGACTAAGAGACTGAAACCCCTGTGAGATCCAGGACATGGGCCTCTGAGAAAAGTCACTGGCTCCTTTCTAGGGAGACCCTGAGTATAGGAGGATCCTCAGAAAATCAGCTCTTCTGTCCTACGGACACTGCAGTTCCTGTAGGGACTGTCCTCACGGCGACTCCCTCCATCCTATCAAAGCCTTTGCAGCTGGGGAGGGGCCAGGGCGTGTGCCTTGATCCTGATGTGCTGTTCATGGATCATGGGTTCAGAAAGGATGGACCAGCCCCAAGACCGAACATCGTCCCAGTCTGGAGAGACAATGACAGCTTGTGCCCAGCAGGACCTGGGCAGTGTCCTGGGTGCAAGAACCCCTTTTAAAGCTCTGGGATCAGCCAGTCAGCTATTCCACCCTGAGCACAATGTCTCAGCCCCATGGGGAGGGGGAGAGGCTCTTTTGTAGAGCATGTGCACCTGCCTCCTTCTCCCACAGCACGTCAATTTCTGGAGAGAGCCAGGGCCATACAGAGCAGCACTGCCCTAACCCAGCAGATGACATCAGCCGGCAAGCCAGGGGTGGGATTTACTGGCTCTACCAGCTACTGCTGCAGAAGAGGGGTAAGAAACGCAGCTGGGCAATGGGACCCTATAGAAATGAGCCCCTCGGAGACTAACTGCAGCTGGACATTGGGACTCCTATAGAACTAAGGCCTCTCTTTTTAGACCAACTGGAGCTGGGCAGAGGGACCGCAATAGAAACAAGGCCCCTCCTTTGAGACTCACTCTGTTGGGCAATGGGAACCTATAGAAAGAAGCCCCCTCCTCTGAGACCGACCCCAGCTTAGATGCTAATTCTTTCTCTTCCCTGCTCCCTGAATCAGGGAGATGAGTGTGAAAGTGCCAGGGAAATTGGCTGTTTTATCTCAGAGTCCGGCCCTGTCCCCCACCCGAGGGAAATCAGCCCATCCACGGGGCTGCCAGCTGGTGAGGGGACAGGAATGGAGCTATTGAGACACATGGAGAGAAGTGAAGTGAAGTCAGGGGCAGGAGCAGGGACCACAGGGGAAGGACACAAAGCTTGTAGGATGTCACCAATTGGGTACCTAGGGCCAGATCCTGACTTCAGTGGGAGTGGGGGTTCCCAGAACACACACACAATAAGGGTCACTGTGATGAATGGAACAAATCCCCTCCAGGTACTAAACCACTTGGTGGTGACCCTGCGAATCCACTGGGGCATGGATGCTGCGAAGGCCCCAGCCAGTGTGCACCCAGCAGTGGGAACAGAAGAAGATAGGCACTGAAACCAGAATGCCAAACCTCGCAAATGTGTGTGTCTTTCTCTCCCAGGGCTGCACATCAGAGATGCCGAGGAGCTGTGGTGCCAGGATGGGCTCCTGGACACCAAGCGTCTTGGTTACAGGAATATGGCCAGGGTGGGGGAGGTAAGGATTCTCAGCCAGTGCATTGCAGCAGCTCAGGTCCAGAGCTGTGTCTCCCCCGGCAGTAGCTGTGTCCTGGATACAGGACAAGACCCTGCTACTTATTTCCAGCTGACAGTATTCAGCTGCGAGAGGCTGAGGATTCTGGGTTGGAGCCTTGCTAACGGCCATGGTTTGTGTGTGTTACATGGATCCGTTGCTAAGTGGCATAAAAGGAATCCCCTGGGGGGTTGAGTTAATGGAGGATTGTATCTCAAGGGATCCAGCTCTGCTCACTGCAGTGAATCCTGCTCCAGAAAGAGCTATGAGAGGCCCTAGTGCCTGTGACCTCTCACTGAAGGGGCTTCCCTGGGCCATGGGACCCCACAGGTCCTCGAGGGGAATTAGCTGCCCGGGCTGCAGCAGGACTCTGACCGTCCACGTGAGCCACTAGAGGGATTTGGAGCCTGGTTCTGGGCAATTGCCAAGGGCTCTGGTGCTGTTGGTTTTAGGTCTTTGGCGAGATCTTCTCAGAAGGCCAGAGGAGATCCTTCCTGCAGGCGGCACTGCTGGCCATCCATGACCCCCGGCAACATGTCAGCCAGGCTGGGCTGTTCCTAGCCTTTTCCATCATGGGAGAAGCCAGCCAGCTGCTAGGGGATGAGGTAACCAGAGAAAGTTTAATCTAGTTTTGGGGAGTGACCCAGGGCCATTCACCTTCAGGCCATGGAAAGTCCCTGCCATCCCATCCCCATTCGCTGACCTGGGAGAAAGGAGACGAATTAATCATGGCCGGTGCCATTGTTAGGTGCCAGCTTGTCCCCTGAGCAGCTCAAAGCAGTTCAGACCCAGCTGTCCAGCAAGGCTATTTCATAACAGGCATCACATCAACAGAACAAGCTGCCATTGCTCATGCTAGGGGCTGGAAACTCCCCTTGTGATCTCTGCGAACCTTTCTTCTTCTCAGGGCCTCAGGCCGCTTCCTTCCTAGTGGTCTTGTGTCCATGTTATCTAGTGTCACTGGCAGCCTTGGAGGCCAAGGATTGAAAGGGCCACGAAGACTAACCAGGCTGGGCTCAGGCACGTGGGCCAGGGAAAGTTTGCCCTGCTGCTGGCCGGGCTGGGCCTGCTCTGGGAGAACTGGAGGATTCAGTCAGCAGAGGCTGCCCATGTGGCCCTTTCACCAGAGCTACCATCCACGGCTTCACCATAAGGACCAGGGGTCACTTGGGGAAAGATCTCAACTTCCTCTCACCCCACTTCACTGCTGCCAAAAGCCTCCCAAACCCACAGCTGGAGGGGAAGGGGTGGCTGAGAGGATTCTGGGGAGCTGAGCTGCTTCCCCAGATGGGTTTGGAAATAGAACAGCTCTCACAGGGGGACTAAGAGAAAAGGGAGAGGAGGTCACTCTGCAGTGATGGGAGTGGGAGGTCACTAGAGAGGAGACAAGACTTCATCTCGGGGGGTGGGTGGGGGAATCCATCCCTCAGACGTGGGGAGGGGCTGGGTGGAAATGTTGTTGTCTCCAGGTGCCATCAATACCCTTTGTTGCCGGGGGTGTCTGAGTCTGACTAGTTCTTGTTCCCTTCAGCAGGAAGATGTTACTGAGAAAGTGATGGGCCAGCTCTTTACTAACCGGTGCTTGTGCCAGGTGCCCAAGGCACTGCAGGGGCTGTGCCCCATGGGACACCCTTAAAGGACCCCCCCCCCTCACATGTCTAGCAGCTCACACTCCCTGCTGTAGGTAGTGCTCTGTCTGACTGTACATGGAGGAGAGGGGCTAATGAGCGTGGAGATAGAACCCACAGGGCTGAGAGAAACCCTCTCCCTTCTGGGTGGGATGGGGCCTTTCCCTCTGCTCCTGAATCCCCTTTGTCTGGAGCATGAGGTTCTCCTCACCCTCCTTTTTCTTGGCCTTTTCCTCTCTGCCATCACCCCTGCTTCCAGGCCGAGCTCTCCCTGCCCAGCCTGATGCAGAAGGGCCTGCATGTACCCCAGTAGAGCTCAGAAAGCTCCGCATTGGAGCAGGGGGAATGGCCGAGCGCCGCATCTGCAGCACTCCCAGACCCAGGGCTGCTGTGGCAGGGCCCCTCAGTCACTCCCCCATGCCAGGGGGGCACAGGAGGAATCTACCCTCAGGGAGCCAGAGCTAGAACGCCACCTCCCTCTCACCACCATGCCCACACCGACCCCCCTGGGGCTAGGGCCAGGCCAGATTCTGTACCTGCCCCATGCCCAGAGGACAGTTTAGGAAACATCAGGCTGACAGGGCTGTGGGGCTGGCCCAGCCCAGGACAACAACAAATGAGAACTTCCGTAGAGCCAGGGTTTATCATCAATAACCACTGCAGTCTGGGGGTGGTGGCCTGACATGGAACCCCTCCCCTATGCTCACTGCTCAGATGTTCCCATGGCCCATGTCACCCATGAGCTAGTGAATGTCTGACCCATCCCCGACCCAGGGTCCAATCCACCCACATGGCATCTGAATCCTTCCCAGCCATAAATGAAACTCCCCCCAAGCACCCTGGGGCAGGGAAGGATCCTCCCCATCTGACAGGTGGGGACTAAGACACAGAGGAAGGGCTGTGGCCCAGGTCACACAGGTCTGGATGTAGATCTGGGAACTGGACTGGGTCCCAGGCTAGTGCCTTCCCCTCAGGGTCAGCTTCACTTTCTGCCCTTTATTCTCCCCTCCTGCTAGGGGGTCTCTGCATGTGAAATTATCCTATGCCTAGCTATGACTTAAGCTCCAACCACTAGACCTAACTATCAGAGGCAGCATGTGACACCTGGTGGTGCAACTGTTTGCAGAAAAGCAGGCTTTCCGGAAGTAAGTGGCCTGTACGCAAAATGGGACACGTCACACTAAGTATGAACCATGACCTTGTTACCTGACCTTGTGGTGCCTCTATCAAAGTGGTTCAATGGAGATGACTGAAAATGTAGGGATTTCCTTAACCAGCCTCCGCTCCTGGACCTACACCTCCATTCTTGGCTCTGACACCCAACACTCCTGATAAATACCAGGATTATGTGGACATCTTCGAAAGAAAGGCGGACAATATTGCCTCTGCACCGAGACTATGACTGCCCTATTGACCTACAGCCTTGGCTGAAAGTTGCCTTTGTCCGTATTTACGCAATGTCCAAACCAGAACTAGTGGCTCTCCCTGTGTACAGCCATGAAAACAGTTCAAAGGGTTTATTCACTACTAAGCATTTCCCACAGAGGCCCCAGCCTCTTTGGGAAGAAGAAAGGTGGGACTCTACACTTGTGTGTAGATTACCAGCCCCTGAACAAAGTGACAGTTTAGAACCAGTACCCCCTACTCTTAATCCCAGAATTGTTGGATCACATGAAACCTGCACGGGTATTCATCAAACTAGATCTCCAAGGACTCACAGTCTAACCCTCATTTGGATGGGGGACAAATGGAAGACAGATTTCAAAACACATTTTGGACACTTTAACTGTCTGGTAATGCCATTTGGACTGACTAACGGTCCCGTGACCTTGCAACACTTCATCAGTGATGTATTTGGGGACATTCTGGATCACTACATTGTCATCTATTTAGATAACATACTTCTCTTTTTGGAGAACCCAGAGCAGCATACACCCCACATCAGAACTCAGAGAGGTTGTGGCAGAATGGTCTCTATACAAAATTGGAAAAGCAAACCTTCAGCCAACTCTCCACGGAGTTTTTGGGGCACATCCTCTCCCCAGAAGGAGTTAAGATTGATCCAAATAAGATGGAAGCTGTTCCCAACTGGGAGGAAGCTTGAAGTACTCAAGAAGAGCAGCACTTCCTAGGCTTCCCCAGTTTTACTGCTGCTTCAGCCCAGGGTTCTCAGAGAAAATAAGCCCCATGATAGCTCTCCTCCACAAGACTGTCAAATTTGTTTGATCGCCCAAGGCCCAACAAGCCCTCAAACAGCTCAAAATTGCCTTCACCACTGCACCTATTCTGGCACACCCCAATCCAACTGGAGCATTCATCATGGAAGTTGACACATCTAATTTGACAATCAGGGCCATGCTCTCTGAGGTATGGCCCCCAGCACCTGGTGCACCCCTGTGCATACCGCTCCTGGACCCCACTGACCAAATCTAGGAGATCCTTGATAATTAGCGGGTTCTCATTAAATCCTCATTTGAAGACTGGTGTCAGTAGCTGAAGGGGCCTCGATACCCAGCACAAGTTTGTACTGATCACAAAAGCCTCCAGTATCTGCGCAAAGCCAAAGCACTGAATCAGGGACAATTCAGCTAGACCTTATTCTTCTCTTGCTTCAATTTCAAGATTACTTAACTGCCCACATGGAACTAAGAATGGCCAGGCTGACGCCCTGTCATCTAATGCAGAATATAACCAAGAAGGGAGAAAGCTAGTCTGGAACAGCCCTTCCTCCTCAAGCCCCGAAACGTGCTTAACACTACCATACCTCAAGCTCTACTCATGCTAATTTAATCAGCCTCCTGGGATGACCCGCTGGCCAGGGAATGGGGACAGCTCTGAACAATCAGGAGCCAAGAATGAGAAACAACATTCCATGTGGGACGCGATAACATTTACTAAGGGCCGCCTGTACTGCGAGGATGTCCCTGGTTGAAGGTACTACATCCGAACCAGGGCAACTCCCTGGCACGGCACTTTGGGTGCCTCAAAACCTCCTGCTTCGTTTGGTGGTGCCGGATGTGGGCTGAAATTCAGACTGATATTGACTCATGTGACTTCTGCACTTGCACCAAGGCACCACACACCAAATATCTTGGCACCTCATGTCTTTGCCCCAGCCATGGGCAGCCAGTGCCATGGATTTCATTGCAGAACTCCCTGAATGAAATGGCCACATGATGGAACTGACTATCATAGAACAACTGACCAAGATGGCACTCTTCTTCCCCTGTGTCCTTATACCCTCGGTGAGAGGACAGATCAGCTCCAAATTTGCAAACCAAAATGCCAA
>NW_020665263.1:0-8871 GCF_002925995.2 Terrapene triunguis
TCTGGTACTAAAGGGCTCTTTAATCTAGCAGAGAAAGGAAGAACAAGGACCAATGGCTGGAAGCTGAAGCCAGACAGTCAAATGAGAAATTAAGCATCAATATTTACCAGTGAGGGTGATCAACCACTGGAACAAATTCCCAAAGGAAGTCTCCATCACTTGATGTCTTCCAATCCAGACTGGAGGCCCTTCGGGAAGATGCTTTAGTCACACACAAGTTATTTGGCTCAATACCGGGGGAACCAGTTGCCATTTAATGGCCAGTGCTATACAGGTCAGACAGGAAGTTCTACTCAAAAGGTTCTTTCTAGCTTAAATACAAAAGAAATATGAATAAGAAATTTAAAAGTATGTAATTAGTAATTTGATATGTCGTGTGGTGCCTTTTTTTTTATGTGTTCGCTCCCCTGATGTTAGAACCTGGCTACGCCACTGCTGTAGGGGGCTCATCACCCAGCAGCTGGGGGCCACCATGCGGGCTCGGCAGGGCTGCTGGCCACGGGGCCAGTGGGTGTGGGTGGGCTGGGTGGGATCTCGGGAGTCATGTCCCAGGGATCTGCCCCGCTCCCCAGCACTGCTCCAGCTCTGAGCTGTCTCCACTGCCTGGGACCTGTAGGGCCCCACCTGCCTCCCCGGAGGAAGAGCCACCTGGGACTGGTGCAGAGGCTGGGCCAGTCTCAGTCAGTCACAGGGGACAGTGTGTGTGTGTGTGAGGAGGGGGGGGGCGGCTCAGCTGGGTCCTGCCAGGCATGTGGGTCCTTAGGGAGCCTGGTAGGCTCTGCTCTGCTCCTGCTCCAGCCTGGCTGATTGCACCACTCCCAAGGGGCCGGAGTTATCCTGCTCCAGGACCAGCTCTGGCTGCGCTGCTGGCTCAGCCTGGCAGACACAGTCACCTCCCATCAGGGCTGGCTACTGTGGCTGGGGGTTAGGGTGTGGGAGAGTAGGTATCTAGTGGGTCGGGGGGGGGTGCTGGGCAGTGGAGGGGGGGACATCTGTGTGTGTCGGGGCGCTGGGAAGTGTGGGGGGTCTGTGTGGGGCACTGTGCAGTTGTGGAGGTGGGACGGTGGGAGGCACTGGGCAGTGAGGGGATCTGTGGGGGGGCTCTGGGCGGGGAGGTGTGGGACACTGTGCAGTTGTGGCGGTGGGGGGCACTGGGCAGTGAGGGGATCTGGGGGGCTCTGGGCGGGTAGGTGTGGGACACTGTGCAGTTGTGGCGGTGGGGGGCACTGGGCAGTGAGGGGATCTGGGGGGCTCTGGGTGGGGAGGTGCTGGGCACTGGGCAGTTGTGGGAGGGCTGTGGGGGGTCTTCAGCTAGGGGGGCACTGGGCAGTGAGAGGACCTGTGGGGGGGGGAGTTCTGAGTGGGTGGGGGAGTGGTCTGGGAGGGCACTGGGCATGAGGGTTTGTGGGGGTCTGTGGGTGGTGTGGCACTGGGCGTAGGGAGTCAGAGGGGTGCTGGGCAGGGGGTAGCATGGTGCAGCATGGGCCCGCCCCAAAGGGGAAGAAGCACGATGGCAGCACAGGGCCGGGCTGGCCAGTGTGCGCCTGGCAGCTCCTGGTTTGTAAACAGTGCCCTTGTACTGTGCTGGGTGGAGCGGGGCTGTCCCTGCCATGCAATGACCCATCTCCCATTGCCCCCAGCCAGCTTCTCACTCTGAGGACTCTGCCCCCCTGCCCCATGTCCCCATTTCCCCCATGGGGGCACACAAATATGTTTAGCACTGGGCCCACAAAAGGTTAATCCGTCTCTTTTTGGGGGTGCAGGCTCTGGAATGGAGTTGGGGTGCAGGAGGGTTGCAGGCTACGGGGAGTTTGAGTGAGGGTGCAGGCTCTGACCTGGGGCAGGGGATTGGGGTACAGGAGAGGGTGTGGACATGTGGGCTCTGGGAGGGAGTTAGCAACTCAGCACGTGTTATAGGAGAGAGGAGCTGCAGTGATTTCATATAGACATAGAAACTGATAGAAAACATTTTTACATATTCAAAATGTGTGATGTAGAGTTTGAGGGAGGGAGTGTCTGTACAATATTTCACAGCATTCAGTCTCCTGGCTGTAGCTTTAAAGTAGCCCCGCAGCACTTGTATAGGATAGAGAGGAGCAGTGGTGTCTAAGCTTTGACAGCCTAGGAATTGGAGGCCTGTGCCTTTAAGACCCCAGCCGGAGGAACCGGCCCTCTGCTCCTGGGCTGATGTGCAGCTTCCTGTGAGCAGAATGAAAACCTCCTCTGCACCCCTGCACCCCTAGATTAGCGGGTGCCTCATCCCCCGGGGTCACTGTTCCCCCCTCTCCCCCTCCCTAAACGGGGGTTTTGTCCCCGCACGGTGTCTGGCAGTGTCTTCTCTCCCCCCCCACTTAACCCTGGCTCCTACCCCCCACCCCCGATTTTTCCCCTCCAGCCCCTCTTCTGCTGCTACCTACAGTAGATTGATCCCCCCTGGCCAGTAAATTTCTGCCCCCTGCTCAGACCCTGACAGCCCCCTGCTGCGATTTGCCCCCCTTAATCCTTTTAAACCCCTCCTCAGAGGAGGCAGCAAATCATATGTAGAAGTAAGGGCAGAGAGAGGGCAGTGGCTACAGGGACGGTTCAGGTGAGCATGCTCAGTACAGCCAAAGTAGGGAATTGGGAGCTAGAGCTGTTTGCGTCCTCAGTGAAACAGGAATTGAATACAGCCTGCTGGTGTTGTGTCTCTGCTCTGGAGAGCAAGGTACAGCTACCAGGCGTTTGCGCGGTAGGAAGTATGAACTGGGCCCAGTGTTAGAACTAATACAAAACCAGCTACTTCCCAACTAGAGTCCGGAAAGATCGTAAGTTTTTTTCCTCTTTGTCTCTGCAAAGTTGCTCTTCGCTCTGCTGATTTCCTTTAGTCTCATCTCCTGGGTTTTCAAACAGGAGAACTGCACAAAGAATGCTCCAGTAGGCCTCTGCACTGATGTGGGTTTGGACATTAGAGAACAGCGATTACACGCTGTGCTCAGGGAATTTCCTCATCGATGCATCAGCAGAAAAGGATTTTTTCTTCTAATACCTCCTGTAAGGCCCACATTTTTGACAGCATTTCCCCCCTAGATCTGTTTACTAGTGACCAAATTCTTGCATGTATATCACAAAGTGCAGATTTTGTAGCAGTTGGTTTTAATAAGAGATTGTATGTGCTTTGTGGAAAGCATGTTTAAAAACCCTACCTAGGTTTTATATTGAGAAAAATACTATAAAATGCACATAAAATAAATGGGACTAAATATGGAGGGATAATTACATACCAGAAAGTAACAAGACACTGGTCCAAGTTCTTCAATCAAAAATACACAAATGTCTCAATGAGGTTACACTAGAACTGAGGGCAGGGTCAGTTTTGGGGGTAGGCAATCAGGGCAGACACCCTGGGTGCCAACTTGTAGGAGGCAGAGCATTGCTCATGGGGTTGGTCTCATTTTTGCTCTGCTGATGGGCTGGCATCCTCTCTCCCCCCTCCTGCTGCCTTCACTGCTCCTGGGAGGTGCTAAAAATCTTCCACCTGACCAGTATAAGAGCTAGGGCTATTCAGATGGAGGGCAAAATTTGGCATATTGGGGAAAATAATAGAAATAAAGTTTTTTCCCCAGTGAGCCAAATTTTGCCCTCAGTCATGCTAGTGTATAGTGAAAATAATAACAATAAGTACACCTCTACCCCGATATAACGCTGTCCTCGGGAGTCAAAAAATCTTACCGCATGATAGGTGAAACTGCGTTATATCGAACTTGCTTTGATCCACCGGAGTGCGCAGCCCCGCCCCCCCGGAGCGCTGCTTTACCGTGGTATATCCGAATTCATGTTATATCGGGTCACGTTATATCGGGGTAGGGGTGTAATAAAAGTTTTAGGTCTTGCTCTATATAGATTCTTCTACCTAACAATCTCAAAGCATGTGAGTGCCCATGCATTAGTTAAGACTCACAACCCAGCGGCAAGAAGAGTATTTTACTTAGGAGGAAATTAAGATTTAACAAGATTGAGTGACTCGCCCAACATCACACAGGAAGTCTGCTGCAAGGCCAGGAACAGAATCCAGATTGCCTGTGCCTATAAACCCCATGCCATCCTTCCTAAGAAAGAGAGTGATCAAAAATTTTCCCCCCAAATATATTCATAATCCCTTCAAAAACAATGAAGAAAAAGTGATAGTGCCTCCCAGATTATTCCTCTGTAAACACTGGAAATGGATGTCAAACATCTGAGCACATACCTTTAAGAATAGTGTCCAGTCACTCTTTCATTTTAATCCTGTTAAGCTTCTAGTGATGTTGCCTGAAACTAAACTATGAACCCTGCACCAAAATAGGGTGACCAGATGTCCTGATTTTATAGGGACAGTCCTGATTGTTGGGTCTTTTTCTCACATAGGCACCTATTACCCCCCACCTTCTGTCACGATTTTTGACACTTGCTATCTGGTCAGTCTATACCAAAATAAGAGTCCCATAATTAAAATAAAGGTTCCAATTTAGAGGGCTCTTATAATATTTCCTGGCAAGTATTTCCCCTTGCACCCTACTGGATGCCAAACAGTGCTGGGCTAAATGTCACAATGATTAATTAGTACTTTATTCCAGAAGCACCCACACAATAAGACAAAGTCTCTGGCAATTAAAACAGATCTTTGAAAGAGTGGGGAAAAAAATTCCCATCTATTTCTCACAGTAATCTCACAGAGTGGTGTGGTCACTACCAACAACTTTTCAGGGTGGATTTGATTTAAATCACTAGTCAGGAAGACTCGTGATTTAAATCATGGATTTCTACATAAAAGTGCATTCTTGTTGGTTGTTATAACCTTAATACATAGTCTTCACAACTCAGATAGTTTGGTTTCATTTTTAGAAGGTACACATTATACATTTTTAAGTGATTTATTTTGAAAACTTTTCAGATTAGTTTTACAGCTATATCAGAAAATGAATGATTGGTTATTTCATTTACCAAAAGCAGATTGATTGAAGCAGATATTTATGAAGTCATTGGGAAGTGAACTATCGCCAATTCAACAGGATAATCATTAATATTTGGAGGATTTTTTGCCATGCTGTATTAGGAGGAGAACATCACCAGACAGACATTTAAATTGTTTTATTTAACTAAAACAATAACATTATGTATTCTGGATTTTTTTCTTCAACAGCAAACATAATATTTTAACAAAACAAGCATATGAATTTTTGAATTTAGTTAAACATTCAAGTTCTTTAAAATCAGGTTTGTTTTTGTTAAAATTGTTTTTAACTAAAATAGTTAAATGAAATATTTAAAAAAAACACACAAATAAAATCGACTGTGTAAGCCAGGTCAACATGAGAAACTTAAAATATTGGCTTCTGCAGCTAACTCAGTCATCTTCACCTTCATTTTCCTGTTTGTTCATTATCTGGAAAAGAAAAACAAGCTTTCCTGCTTTTTCAGGTCCCAAACGATTTCTCAATTTGGAATGAATTAGTCCAAAGGAAGAAAATATTCTTTCTACACCGGCAGAAGAAACTACTGCTGTTAAAAGTGAGATTATCACTTCAACAGTCTCTGAATCCAAGTGCTTAAGTGACTTCCACCAGTTCACTGGTGTGACTTTCTTTAAAACGTCATCAGCAAACACATATTTCTTGAATAGTTCATCCTTAGTTCTGAAGTTTATTATACCGTGTTTCCCCGAAAATAAGACAGTGTCTTATATTAATTTTTGCTCCCAAAGATGCGCTAGGTCTTATTTTCAAGGGAGGTCTTATTTTTCCTGGAGCTTCGGGGCCTTATATTCCGGGGTGGCCTTATTATCGGGGAGGTCTTATTTTCAGGGGATGTCTTATATTACAGCGAGAGGCAAAACTGGAAGTAGGTCTTATTTTCGGGGGATGTCTTATTTTCGGGGAAACAGGGTAGTTGGTATTATGGAGGGATGATTGCTGGATGTCCATGTCATAGCCAACTTCTCTTCTTCAGCAGTTAAGGTTTGACCCTGGTACCAAGTATTGAGAATATTTGCAAGAAAATGAGCTGGAGGTAGTGCTTGTCCCATTCGTTTTTTTAATGCTTGTAATTTAACTCTGTCATTGCATATTTCTCTTTTTATGATCTCACTCAGTTCTTTCCAAATTTCAACAGCGTCAACAATAAAACAGCTATTTCCCTGCATTTTGTTCAAGGCTACAAAAATAGGATTCAGGGTACTCAGCATGTGTTCAACATTTCTCTTAAGCCCAATGTTAAGAACTTTGGCTGTGACAGTGCCATCTATTTTTTCACAATTTTGTTCACAAACTGTCATCAGATTAGGTCAGTTCTTGATATAGTGCTCAAAACAGTCCACTATTGAGTTCCATCACACGTCTTTTGGGAGAGTTAGCTTGGTTCCTCCCACTTTTTTCAGAGCAGCTGCTGCAAAGTGGTTGTTACGGAAGTATTTTGCAGTTTC
This sequence comes from Terrapene triunguis, assembly GCF_002925995.2. Classification (NCBI taxonomy): domain Eukaryota; kingdom Metazoa; phylum Chordata; order Testudines; family Emydidae; genus Terrapene; species Terrapene triunguis. Next base: position 6,437 of record NW_020665263.1, read on the forward strand.
AACAACATTAGCCTTTATTTCTGGAACACTGAAGTCTTTGGCTAGGAGGTGCATCAAATGAGCACTGCAACCATATGTTATTAGCTTGGGACTTGCTTCATTCTCTTCTAAATTTCTTCTCATCTTGGATACATTCGCAAGATTGTCTGTGACCAAGCTGCGTACTAGACATTTGAAATTTTTTTTCATAGTTTGTTATAGCTTTTACTGTTACTTCTTGTAAGTATTCTGCTGTGTGTGCATTTCCTGATGTATCCATTGTTTCTGTAAGGAAAACATTCCCTTCTTCTGTTGTCACACAAGCACATACAACAGGATCATTGTGGACATTGCTCCAACCATCAAGACTCAGGTTAACAATTTTACCCTCTAGACCTTTTGCACACTGCTCAATTTCTCTCTCATATACTTTATCCAGCAATTTGCCTGCGACATCTGCTCTGTTGGGTGGACTGTATCCTGGTCTTAATGACTGAACCATGTTAATGAAGTGTGGGTTCTCAGTCATACGGAAAGGAGAGTTTGTTGCATAAACAAACCAGGCAATTTTGTCATCAATTATCTCTTTTTGTAATCTGCTAGTTCTTATGACTTATCTATGGTTGTTTCTGGATGATGTAGATTTTTTCTTTCTTTTTGCTACAGGTGATATACTGTGGCTATGTGACATACATGATCTGACTGAAACACTATTATGGGCAGATAATTTTGAAACTACAGAAAATGATAGTGAGCTTGAAGCTGGATAGTCTTGAGAATCCTGTATGTTGAGGATGGATTCTCCTAAACAAAATAAGTCAATGCAGTTATTTAATTATTATTATCATACTGCTCATTTGGTATTATTCATTGCATTCACTGACACTCAGCACTACTTTAAAGGTGAAATTGTAAAAGGAAGAGCTGCTTATTTCAGCAATTTATTTTTTATCACAACTGCATCTAAAATGATAGTACCATAGAGTAACAACTATATTTTCCCCTCAAACATGAGAATTCAGGAATAGTCCAGAAGGAAGACAGGCAGTCCTTAAGAAAGAAGTATGAAATAAAAAAAGTTTACCAACCTGAAGCGCCTGCATGTTCAGATGTTATACCAATAAAATAAAAACCAGCAGGATCTTATTAAAGGGGATAAGGCAAAATGCCACGTTTATTGTGAATACAGAAAGAATCAGAGTAAGCAATCAGTTATAGCTAGAACATCTCATTCCCTCACACACAAGTTCTGCAATGTTGTTGTAGTTACCAGCCTAGGAGTTGCTCGTGCCAAGTCACTGGCCAGGTGGCCTGGACACGAGGGTGGAGCAGGGCTTTGTCAGATGCGCATCCGATGCGCCTGGAGGTTGGTTTGCAGAATCAGACCCAAAGTCTTCAGTCTTCAGGGTCTGTTTTTATAGGGATTTATCCTCATACAAGTTTATAGCGTTTGCTTCGTCATGCTGTTCTCATGTTTCAAGTGATAATCAATCACTGTTCTCACGTTTGAGGGGATAGTCAATCACGCAGATGGCACAGCAATGACAAAATAACAGTATGTTGTTATCTTGTTCCTCGGCTTTTCGGCCCCCCGTCCCTGGGGCAAGTATGCCCTCAGGGTTATCGGGCTGTCTCGTCCACTGTATTCTTCAGCCAAACGGTCTTATTTTAAGGCTGGCACCTCAACCTTTAATCTTTCAGTCCTCATTCAATCATACATACGTACACTCACACTCCAAAATAAATGCTGTCACATCTTCATTTTATCACCTACCCATCCTTTAACATAACCATTCTAAAATCAGTGGAACATGGCAGACTTCAATAAGTCTATTCATCCCACTTGTTATATCTAAAAGGAAAAGAACAAGACAAGCATGCAAGGGTTGGGGGGGTTCACACATCTTATTGCAGAGTTCAGGAAAACAAAGTTGTACCAGCCATAAAGGACAGCTGTTATCTTGTTACTTTTAGAACAAACTCTTTGTCTCTGGATGTTTTTCTACAAATAGCAAACTGGCAGGCCTATTTCAATTAGCACAAACTCAGCAGGTTGAGAGAGCAGGCTGAGACACATATTTCTGCCTAATGGTCAGGCCAAATTCGGGGTCTGTTGTGGAATCATTCTTTCTTACATTTTCCACAACATAAATGTATTATTACTTTAATCCAATACAGACATGTTCCTTTAATCATCTTCAACGCAGCTTCCTCCTGAGAAGGAACACTTCTCATGATGTTGTTTCATTCGGGAAACCAGGCCTTGCATTTCTTTGTCGCACTGTTTGCACTTTGCACGCATGCCTGTCTTACCCACAGGTAGAGGAACTTCATTAAAATATTCCCAAACTGGGTCTCTTTTACGGGCTGCTGCCATTATAGGTTTTCCCTTCTAGTGAGAGAATGGTATGGTAGACCTCAAATCAATGAAGGCTACACTCAGAAAGACCTCAAGA
>NW_020665264.1:0-5943 GCF_002925995.2 Terrapene triunguis
ATGTTGTGAAATAGGATCTGCGGGAGATCTGCTTACAGCTGGCTCCCTTTCCTCTGCTGCCCAAAGGCACCTGAGTCAAATCTTTGGGGAGGGGGGAGCTCCAGACCCAGGGAGGAGTGTTTGACCTTGGAGCAGGGGTGCAGGGATCTGCGTGGGGGACAAATAACCAGAGCTGCCTTGTGCTGCTGGCGGCAGGCATTCTTTCTGACGGGGAAAGGCATATTCAGGGTAGGGCCGTTGAGTTTCAAAAAAAAGATGTAAGCAGAGTCAGGATGAGCTCTACCCTGACATCTGGTGGTGAATTATGGCGAGTGTGGAAAAGAACTCCAGGGGCTGATCTTATTTGCATAGGCACACCCACTCGCCTGGCAGGAAACACTGCAACTGAAAGTGGTTACTTTGGCTGGTGTGGGATCCCCAGTTTCTCTATTATTGGGGCAGGAAGAATAAAGTTTTGTTACCCTGATTCTGTGAATCAAGGCCAGTGGAACTGTTGTATGACAGAAGGACTGAGTGAGTCCTTCACCATTACCTAAGTAGCACTTGCTTGACAAGGGGCATGGGTTACAAAACCCAGTGAATTGAGGGAGAGGATGGGGACAGGTATTTGTACCTGATGGTATGGGCCCCCTCTGAGGGTCCAAAACACCAATTGTACTGCCTTCTCTCTCTCTACTGTTGAATGTCAGAGCTAGCTTTGATTCCCGTAGGAGTCTAGTTACAGGCTGCTGAGCTGAATTCACTTTGGGCCAATGGTGCACCAGCACTGGGGCTCCCCTACTATACTATGAGCTGAAATCACAAAAGAGCTGATGTTATTAAGAGCTGAGATCACTGAGTGCTGTGTTAACTAGTGGGGGAGCCTGAAGCTATATTGCTCAGCAGCTGACGGAGCAATTTGTGGGGACGACTGGAGGAGCAGCGAGCGGCGTGGAGACTTGCGGGGCCGGTTGGAGTGGCCCAAGGAACGGCGAGCGGAGCTGTTTGCGGGGACGGCTCACAGGTCGGTGAGCGGAGCGGAGCGGAGTGGCTTGTAGAAAGAGCGGAGCAGTTCGTGGGATGGCAGGAAAGTGGACTGGCTCGTGGTAAAGGCTGTGGCGGAACCCCCACGGAGAAACAGACGGCTGGCCAGCCTCGGATCACGTAAGGTGCCCCTTAACACCCTGCGTGCTCCCCCCTTTTACTCTGGGGCTGCACGGATCAGGGACAGAGACTTTGGGGGTTGTTGGACTTTTGGGACTTTGGGTGGTTGCTGGACCCAAGAGACTTTGGGGGTGCTGGACTTTGGGGACTCTGGGTGATTTTTCGGTTGCTGGATTCAAGAACCAAAGGGAAAGGACACAGCCCAATTTGCTGGGGTGGGTTTTGCTCATGGTTTGTGTTATGAATCCTGTTTGTGGTGTTTTTCCAATTTTATGCTGATGTCGTTTACCTCATGTTATTAAACATTTTCTGCTACACTCAGACTCCGTGCTTGCGAGAGGGGAAGTATTGCCTCTTAGAGGTACCCAGGGGGGTGGTATGTAATTGTCCCAGGTCACTGGGTGGGGGCTCGAGCCGGTTTTGCATTGTGTTATTGAAACGGAACCCCTAGATACAGAACCCGGCCCTTGTTGCTGCCAACTAGATGGGCAGAAGGGTTACAAAAAAAAAAAATCACTGTTTGTTGTTGAGGGTTTGTTTTGCTTCTGCCGGGCTGCATTTTTTGTTTTTAATTTAACGGTTGATGACAAGGGACGGGTTTGCACCTTCTCTTCTGCCGAACTTCCTAAGCTACTGGTGCCCCCTGGTGGCACATCAGGTTATTTTTTACAACCCAAAGTTTGTAAACAACAGTCACGTGGCCAGGAACCAGACTGAGCTCTGACCTCAGTCTCCTCTTCCTGCCAGAAGGGAAGAGATCAAATACAACAAAGGCAAAGGGCGTAAGCATCTGCAGAGGCCAGAAGCAGGGTGGAATCTGAGTTCCAAGCATAATTATCACACGCCCAATTGTACTAACTCCCAAGATGTTGTACAACAAACCTTTGTCCATAGTTTTGGAGTAGGCTGGCTTTATACCTGGCTGACTCAACAGTAGTCAGTGCCAAAAAAGGAATAAACTCTTCAAGGTATCTGCCCTTCTTTGGGTTAAGCAAGGAAACCCTTTTATGTAGAAAGGACTATAAGATTGTCAGGGTTCCTTGTAGTGCAGTAGACAAGGCCTCAGCCCCTCCCCAAATGCTCCGTCTGCACTGGGTCACCATGGACTGAAGCATCTGCAAGCTGCCTCTCTCTTTATCTCAGTGAGAAATGGTTACATTGACAGCAATACAGTCAGGATAACAGTGGCCTTAAGAAACCTGTTACTAATTGTGGCTTGTATTGCAGCTGGAAAACATGTTTATTTGCACTCCATTTGGTTCTGTTTCACTTGTGTCTATGCCCTAGCGCAACACTGCAATTGGTAAAACTACTGGGGGTTTAAATCCCAATCAAACTGGGCTGAAAGTTAAACAATATTAAGATATTGCAACCTAAATTTTGGGCTGAGGTTCCTAACTTGGTCTCTTAAAAAGCACCCTGATAACACCTGAAAAAAATAATTAATAACTGGTTGCTCTGATTTCCTCTGCTTAGAGTAAAAGATGAAATATTTCTGCTAACCATGATCCTCTAATCTTCTCTACAGGGACCAGAGTGTACAGCCCCCCGGAATGGATCCGCTATCACCGGTATCATGGCAGGTCAGCAGCAGTCTGGTCTCTGGGGGTCCTGCTGTATGACATGGTCTGCGGGGATATCCCCTTTGAACATGATGAGGAGATTGTTAGGGGCCAGGTCTACTTCCGACAGAGGGTCTCTCCAGGTGAGCACTCTACTTTGTTGTGTTAGAGTTGGGCAAACAACTGCTTAGCCTGAATGGCACACTGACAAAGCGATAATATGATGCCATAGAAGTGCATTACCATCATTTCATGCAACCAGTGAGACGTGCAAGGCATGATTCTGTGACCTAGTGGTCCCTTCTTGTCTTAAACTCAATGAGATGTTTAATGCTATTGAATCCCAGCAAAGTGCTGGGGACCCTGCTGTCTTCTCTGCCTTAGACAGCTGCTTCAGAGCTCACTGTGGTAGTTCACTTCAGCACTTCACTCTCCTGCCACTTGCTGGGGTCTTTAATGTGGCTACTGCAGCTGGCTGCTGAAGCAGTCTTACAGAAAGTGGAAATGACAAAATATATTGAACCAACCGAGTAGCTCTCAGGTTTAATCATCTCACTGGGAAGGGAAAGTTGATTTTTGCTATTAGCCTGGGTATGAGTGGCAGGGGAGGATGGGCTGCTCATGGACTTGCATTGCAAATTTGCTCCCTTGTGTATTTTCGGAGTCTCCTTCCAAAGATGGGAGCTGGTTCACCCACGTACTAGGGTGAGGGGAGTAACTCAGAAACCACACCTAGCCACAGCCATGGTAATCTGTCCTGTGAAGCAAGAAAGGCAGATCCCAAAGCAGACTTGCAGATGCTAAAATAGGGAGGCTTGTAGGCTTCACAGACATTACCCAGCAGCGCAGTCTCACTAACTGCTTGTTTTCTCTCCCCAGAGTACCAGCACCTCATTAAATGGTGTCTGGCCTTGAGGCCCTCTGACAGACCATCCTTTGAAGATCTTCTAAATCATTCTTGGATGCAAGATGTCCTCTTGCCACAGAAAACAGCAGAGATCCACCTGCACAGTCTAATTCAGGAGTCTGGCAAATAGCAGCTCCTCTCATCCATTGGGTGTAAAAGAGAAAACTCTCACCAGTGACTGTCTGCCTGTTACATGGGAACATTCATATCTCATTCCAGAGCTCAGCTAACTGGAGAATCTTCTGAGAGGCTGGAGGTTACCATCCATCCCAGGTGGACTGGTCTTGAACTCGTTAGGTCCTGCCTTACTTGATGTCTTGCCAGTAGACTTTTTTGATGTCTTATGGGCACATCCATGAGTGTCCCTGACCTGCTGAGTCCTGGAATATGAACTGAGCGAGGACCAGAGAATTAGCAAGAACGGTTCACTAGGGGAAACTGGCTGTGGAGGGGGAGGGAAGGTACTGATTTGAATAGCTGTCTTATTCACTGTGTCACCGTGTTCTGAGTGCCTTCAGTTGCGATCTGGGCTGTGCTGGGGGAAATACTTGAATCTTCCTACACCTCTGCTTCTCCAAGATTCACCTGGGTTTATTTTATATTCCCCTTTTTAAGGAACAGGTCAGAAGCAGCCACGGGTGAAACCAATGCACCCTGGCTAGTTGTTTCCAAGGTATGCTGTTAGTGGGAACTTTCCTTCCTCAGCTCTTTGCTTTGAGCCTCAGAAGCCAGAGCGTCCTCACAGATGCACAAACAATGCAACCCAATAGAGCTGTAAATGTGTACCGAATTATACAGGAGCGAAGCTTGGTGTACAGAGGATTGTAGTTTATAATGGTAACGTTTTTACTTTTTTGTTTTTAACTTATTTTCAGGGGTTTGGGTTATTTTTTGTTTTTTTTTTTAAGGAAAATGTCCTAACCTGTAGGATAACTTATTTATTTATTTATGAATCATGTGGGTTCAGGGCCCATGCCTGGCTTCCATAGCTGCTGATCTGGTTTCCAGTTGGGGTCCCCCCTCCCCTGACTGCACTCCCTTCTTAGAATGCTCTGTTAATGTCTCACCACTGTGTGGAGTGGCCGACCGCTTCCCAGCTGTCTGTAAATAGTTCCGGCTGCCGGTGTTCCTCTTCCACGCGTGTGTTCAGTTGTTTTAAAGGCATTTCCACGGGTATTTGTCTGGGCTTGGGGGGACGTCATGTGCGCATGTGTATATAGCACTGGTTTTGCCGAGCTGTCGGGGAAGGTACCCTGGACTCCAACACTGTCAAGCCTGTATATGTAATCAGTGTGTAGTCTGCTGCTTTTGTTAATAGTTAATATTGTACAGGGGAATTCAGAAATCCTATTTTTTTTATACATGCGGTTTTAAATAAAAATGAATCACTTGATTTAACCTGAGACCTCTTTTCTCTTTCGAGTGGAGTAAAACTGCCAGTTTCACAGGGCAGAGAAGCGGTGCTGTCGAAACTCGGGACCCTCATAACATGACCCGAACGCCCAGAGCACCACTAAAGTGCGCGATTCTCAGAGCAGGAGATGAGTAAGCTACAGCCTGCACTACAGCTAGAGATAGCAGCCCAAACCACAAAGCTTGCATTCACATGTCCTCAAAGCTGTGTCACTCACATACAGCGTTTTGGTTCAGCCCGTTAAAGGCATCAGCTGTTAGCGTTGGAGCTGAACTTGTGCATTGTCCATGTCCAGTGTCCTGGTTCTGGCCATCTCTGGCAGCCCTCTTCACTGAACTGTGAGATCAAAGGTGTATGGCCGAGGCACGAAGTATTTCCATACTGTTTCCATTCATGCCTAGTGGTGTGTGAATAAAGCAGGTAAACATCAGCGCTATATTGATGATGCAGTATGTTACCCATGCACGTAGTACATTGAATGTTGACCATCAATGTCAGGGCACAGTGTGTTTCAGGAACACAGATCCTGTGTGGCGGGCTCTGGAGGCAGTAATGCTTCACATCCGTGAAGGGATTGTTAAAAGTTGCCTATTAGGGACGTCTGATTCGTTAAGTACTATCACCATCGGCAGCCAGGCTGTGACTGGCCCAGAGCCACGGGGGCCCTTGGCGTACAGGTTAGGAGAACTTGGTCATTTTCACACTCTTCAGCACAAACACGCTGGGCTTCCCCTCATTAAACTAAAGCGCCCACATGTTGCACTCAACTGCTGTTAGATTCAGTGCTGCACAAGTTACTGTTCATACTGAGAGGCAAACTTTAAAACTCTGCTTTACCCTGGTGGAGCCAGGATCTATTCTTTAACTGTTACGTTTCAGGGTGTCTGCCTGCGGGTTGAATGGAACAGCGTGCTTCA
>NW_020665265.1:0-10900 GCF_002925995.2 Terrapene triunguis
CAGAAAGTTTCTGGGCTGCACCATGCCATTCTGTTGATCTCTGGAAAGAACAATCATACTCAGAACATTTTAAAATACTGTTTCTTAACCTTTATACGTCACAATGAAACACTGGCTGCAGAAGAAAAGCACCATGGAAGAGCTAAGCATTATTGTCCTCTCCTCTCAGTCAGATGAGGGGAACTGTGCTGTGCTGGTCCTCCACTGCACTGAAAAGCCACCCTCCTCCAATAGTGATGTTTCCCCAGAAGGCAAGAGGGCTTTGGGTGAGCGTACATGTGGTTTCTTAGTTTCAAAATAAAAGACGTCTTTATTTTCTCAATCCCCGATAGTATGAGCTGTCATGTTTTGGAATACACAATAGGAACAGATCAATAGTCAACTGAGTCTAGTATCTCTAGCAGTGATCAATGCTGAATGGTTCAGAGGAAGGCATAACCACCCCTCCTCCACCATTCCATTATGGATAGGTCTACATGAGAGTGAAATAAGCACCATCTTGTAGGAAGCTTTAGATGAAAAGAAAGCATTTTTACCCATTGCTGGTGTCGAAGCAGTTATGAGATCAATAAAGCCCTAAGACCCACGTGTTACCATTGTTTACATGTTATTTATTACACAATTTGTTGCAGAAGTGATAGTTCAGGCATTAAGGGCTAAAATGGATATCTGAAAGGACTGGTGGCCAGTTGTACAAATAAAATGTGATGTAGAGCCAGGCACATTTGTCTTCAGCTTTCTGCACAAGGTTCTAGATGGTTAAACCATCATGCAAAGGCCTTGGCATCCCTCTGTCTCAGAATCCTGAACATCTATATGTTTCTACTTTTGTTACTGTGTGTTCCTAGAGTCTATGACCTGGCATGCTACCAGCTCCTGTCCAGCTGATAAACAGGCTTCATAAACATGAAAGATATGTTTATAGGTACCTCAGCTCCCTGATAAACTAGTAGGATGCTCCATTGCAGTCTCTCATATGACAGACTGCTTGGCACAAAGTTGGATTCAGTAAAGTGTACTGCAGTTTAAGGCAGATGGAGTGGCTGTGTTCAATTCCTATTAGTCACAATACACTTTATTTAATCAAGTAATTAGTAACAATGAGCATTTTCACTGCAGTAAAGTTAAAATTATTCAGAGAAAACTGGGACTTCTATCATACTAAATAACAACAAATGCTGAATTGGCATTAAGATAAACAAATTGACGAGTGCTTGAGTGTGGCATAATTTAGAGAAATTGGGTATAAGGTGACCATATTTTCTAAATCAAACACTAGGACCCTTTTGTGGCAACGTCTTTAAGGGTTGTGAAATTCACATGAAATTGCTATTTCAAACTATATGAAATATGATTTCATATTTTCATTGCAGATAGCTTCAGATCTGTATGAAGCTACATCCATGTGAAATTGTGATGTAAACCATACAGTTTTGATGACCATCTAGAGGAAGGAGGCGAAAGACAGACTGACCACCAGGTACCCATCCATCCTCAATGGCCCTGAGTTAAACAACACTACAGTAACTGTAGTAACCTAACAACAATAAGAAAACAACTATTAAAAGAGCAACAGAATCACACAGTGTGCAGAGAAGTGGTCACTTCCAGGGTTCCGTCTCACTGCCACAGCTGTAAAAAGGAACTGAAGGATGGGTGGGCCTGCTCTACCCTTTATGACTGGGATGGGATGGGTGTGTGTGTACACTTGCGCAGGCATGTCCCCAATAGTCACTGCTATTCAAAATAATCTGATCTCCTGTGCATGAGGCACATGTGAACCACAAGTGGAATACGTGTAGACAACTGCATGAAGAACAGGATATTTCAGATGTCCCAAAAGAAGTTTTTGGGACACTAGGACATCATATGAAAAAAATGGGACATCTGATTTCTTCACTCAGGTAGACCCACTGGGCACGAGTTGCGTATAAGAACATACAATATAAATGAATGGCATAGTTCCTTAAAGTTCTTTGATATGGCCTTCAGATAGAAGAATCTTGATCAATTTATGGAGGTAGATACCAATATCTCTCTGTGAAAAAAAATTTTTTTTGACCTGACATGTAGTTTCATAATATATCAGAAAATGTCCTAAATCACTAACTCTATTAAAAGTTTCTATTTATCTGCAGAAATCTAAAGCTAAAATTACACGTCTATGAAAACAAATAAATCCTAAGATGTATCTCTTAGTCAACTTTCATAAATAAAAATCACACTGCATACGGTATATTGGTAAATCAAAGTCTATATTTTGTGGTGACTGCTAATGCTAACTTTATGTAACTTTATTAAAGTTCTGCTCTGAATTGGTGGCATTTACTTCCAGAAAATCCTTGTCATCTTTCTCTTAAACCTTCTTTGATGGAATGAAGAAATCTGAAACTCCAACCTGATCTCCTTTACGCTCCCTAAATTACAAGAAAATAAATATCCTTCATTAAATTATTTATTTTAATAATGACCCAAATGGCTGAACTTTTTAAAGCTACACTTACTCTCCCCCCAATGTACATTTTCTTAGTGAGGATTTTTCTCTTAAACATTTTTCTTTGTAGCATAGTTCAGAATTACTTCATTATAACAGTTGTAACAGACAATACAACCTGGTTCTGGAACATTACACATTTTACAAACATTTTACTCCTGGGGGAATTCTGTGGCAAAAAAATAAAAATTCCGCACACAATATTTTAAAATTCTGTAAAACTCTGCATATTTTATTTGTCAAAATAACACAATATAATCACATCAGCTTCAATTAATTTTGGTCATTTATTTCAAAATACCTGTCAGCAAGTATGTCTGTAACAATATAGACAACAAAAAGGATTCAGGAAATGTTTTTTGACAAATAGATTCCGTACTAGGCATATTAATACAGAACTCTGAGTAATAATTCATTTAAACTACAGTACAGAACCATATTTCCCACACCCCTCAGAAACGGTGCCAAGGCTTGGGAGCGTGAGGGGTAATGGAGGAGCTGAGAGAGAGGGAAATAAATTGCTTGGAAGGAGCCTGGGTGTGAACTTGGAGGGTTGTTGGGTATTGGGTGGGAAAAATATGGAACAGGTTTTTTTGTGGGGTGAGGAGGAATTGTTAGGGAGCTTTCCCCATGCAGACCCTGGCTGATCCCTAGCCTCTCCCATTCAGTCAGGCACAGCTGCCCCTTTCCCCATGTGTCCCTCCACCTCTACTCAGATACCCACTCCCCACATCCCTATGTATCCCTGCACCTCCTCCCCACCCCCCTATGTCCCTGTACTCCCTCCCACTGTCCCCATGTGTCTCTGTACCCCCACCCAGCCACTCCCCTGTCCCTATGTAGCTCTGCGCCCCCTTCCCCATGTGGCCCTGCACCTCCCTCTCCCCTGTGGCCCTGGGCCTCCATTCCCATTCAGCCCCTGCCCCAGTCTGCCTCCCCCTAGCCCTTATGAGCCCCTGTATGACCCCTACCAGCACACCATGCTGTCCGTCTCCCCATAACCCTTGTCTCCTGACCTGGCCAGCTGCAAAGGCGGCTCTGCAGGCTCGCTCTCTTCCCTAGCTGGCTGGGAGCTGCTGTGTTTTATCGACACAGCGCCCTCTGGTGGGCAAAAGGTGGAACTGCAGAAGTTATTTTCCGCTGGAAGCTGCTGTTGTTCTTGCGCCACGGCACCCTCTGGTGGTCAAAAGGCGGAACTACAGCAACATTTCGTCAGAAGCTTTTTTCTGAACAAAAATTTAAAAATATGAGCGGCTCATTAATTATGCACATGCACAGTAGTGCAGAATTCCCCCAGGAGTAAATATTTTTCTTGCACCAAGTAATCTATCGGCCAAATTTTGCTTTATTTAAAATATAGAATTTAGGACTTGTACCACATGAAGTTGCCCTAACTCTTAAATCCACTAAAGTCAAGTGCACAGAAGCTCCATAAAGCTCCATTCAATGGGCTCAAATAAAAAAAAAGGGTAAAGGCAGAATCAAACCGAGGATTCTGGAAGGGTTCTTGAAGGTGAAACCTAATTTAATACTATGAAATCCAAACAACTTCAAAAAGATCTGCCAATAGCACTGGAGTGTCTTATATGGGACATTGCTTTCACTTTTAAAGGTACATTACTAGATTGCTGTTTTACCTAGTCTGTAGCAGCTATAAAGAAATCTCTCAAGAGGCTATTATCTCAACTTTTCAAAAGTTAACAAGGGAAGGTAAATAAGGTTAATGATTTTAAACAAATTACTGTACAACGATTACTTATCTGGGTTCCAGTTAAACCTAAATCATTGTATTATGCAAAAGAGTAATATAATCTTAATTTTATGTATGATTGCAATTCTATAGTCATCCTAAATGGTGACAGTAAAGCTTATCAATTTGTTAATGTAAATGGATATGGCATTTGTGTATTTATCTTCCCACCCGGAATGCTCCAGAGACAAGAAAGCTCAAAATAACACCACACTTAGGTTCAATTAATTTAGGACAGTGATTATGTTAATCCTGCTGGCTCCTTCAGCAGGAAGGACCAGAGGACAAAAGCACAAATGAAATAGGTAGTCTCCATACACCCACAGCTCAAGAAGTGAGCAAGCCATGTATACCATATTTTTGTCCTCCTCCTGCAGGAATGCATTACTCAAATACTCAGGTACAAGAGATATGCCCTTTCAGGGATCAGGACTATGTCAATAGCATAGAAGAGAAATAATATTACAAGGATTGGGGATCTGAGACACCAAAGAAATGACAAATAAAACAAACACCAAATTCATGCCCCTCACATATACCCCCAACCCCAGTCCTGATGGGATTGAGGCAACCCAAGACAAAAAGACGCATCCTCAGGATGGAACAGACACTTAGTGCATATCCATACATACAAACCAGGCATCACCCTGCAGCCATGGTATGGAGGACAGGATTATATGATAGAGTTGCCTGCAATAGCAGGGGACTGGACTTGATGAGTCAATAGGACCCTTCCAGTCTTATGTCCTAGGGATCAAGGAACATAACCTCAGGCTCATGAACACAAGATTGGTTAAAAATAAAGTCTGCGTTACATATGACCTGATTGTGGAGGAGGCAACTGACCTGGCCTACCTCACTGAAACCTGGGTTGAAGACATTGTCAGATGCATTCTGGTACAACTCATTCCAGCAGGATATACAACACACCATGGGTGAAATCCTCATTCCACTGAGGTCAATGGGAGTTTTGCTGTTGACTTCAGTGGGGCCAGGATTCCACCCCATGAGTCCAAAGTTTGGTAAGGAGGAAGGATGGCTATCAGATAACCCAACCAAACCCAGATGGAAATGAGATCTTAACCCAGAGACCAAGTTATTCAGATGCACCCAGATGACACAGAACTCCAGGAAACAGAACCAATATAGACATTCTAGCAATATACAGACCACTCAAGAGCTCTGCAAGGTTCCTCTCAGAGCTAATCTCAAACCAAGACATCAAAATTTGTCTTGTGAGACTTCACACTTATGGAGTACAGTTCTGTCTCAGTGGCCCAGCATCTAACATCCATTAAGATAAACACAACATTCTCCCGCATAGTGTTCAATCCCACTCTTACATTCTGTTGGAATACACTACACCAGCCAGAAGCATGACCAGTGTGCTAAGGGACTAGTCAGACACTCTCTAACAACAACCTCAAAACAACCCCTCCCTCTGTACCACCCCCAGAGATATCTACTGTTAACCAATGATCAGCACCAGATAAAGCAGAGACAAGAACTGGTAGCCTGGAACATACAGTGTTTATAAACACCAACATTATAAAGGAAACCAATATCTAAAATGTCTGATCAACATAACTGTTCTTGATAGCAGAACTCCTGACCAGCCCAGATTGTCTTTTCCTTTACCTTGCACCTGAACATCTCCCACTGTGAAGAACTGCCATAATACTTTGCTGAAAATATTAATAAAATCTATAAAGGTGGCAGGAGCAGCAGAGAGATAGAACAGACCCTCGTAATGGTAAATGAACACCTGAGATCATGTCTAAGGAAGGGCAATTTACCAGTGACTTGGAATCATGGCTAATACTAAAAAAAAACAAAAAAAACAGAAGGACCCAAACAATTTTGCTAGTTATGGCCTAGTCTCAAATGTTCCTTTCCTGAACAAGGACACTGAGATGATAGTGGTAGATCATCTCCAGCAATCTCCAGCAGAATCCACCTTCTGCCAATATGCTGGCTACCAGATTTGGCTAATGCAAAGCCAGTACAACAGTCACCCTAGTGAATGATCTCCTTATAAAATCTGCTGCCTTCAATAAGAGTTGGTCACAAGTGTATTCCACTTGTGCCATCTAGCAGGCATCAGTGGATTGCCCTCAGATATAATTCTATCCATTTCTCTAATAAAGGCTGTGATGGGCAGCTGCTCCTCACAGAGAGTCCTCCTCCAAAATCAGGTCATATGTAATGCAGTTTCCTCCTACAGGGCTTGTTTATTTCCCTTCTCCTGTTCAACATCTATGGTAAAACATAAGAAGAAACTTTAAAATGCTGTGGGTTCAAACAACAACATGCGGATGTTACAAAGCTATAAACATCATTTCCATCTGGAGTAGAGAACACCATAATTCACCTAACCGAACATCTGGAAAAAATAAACGTGTGGGTGAATAAATGTTGGCTCAAACTCTGACATTGAAGCCAACAGGAGTCTAACTTTAGGCACACATTTTTGAAAAATCTTGTCCTCAACGTTTATTATACTCTCTCTAGCAAGTACAAAGAGAAAATGAAGTGAAAAGAGAGATTATCTAACTAAAACTAGAGATTTATGAAGCCAGAATGAACTAGCATAGCTGATGCATGCTCCAGATCCAAATTTATACTTACACTTGTCCCTTAAAAGCATTGAGGAAAGCTTCAACTTTGTAGTCTGGCATCTCACCATCTATACTGGCCAGGTATGTGTAAATAAATGAGAATGTATCAAATGGAATGTGAGCAGGTCCCCCCTCTGGATCAGTTGTTAGAATTTCACAGGCATACTTCACAGAAGTCATTAAGGACTAGCAGGATCCCAACCAAGAAAAGAGAGACACAATACCAGAAGGCATTAGCATCCTTTGTTCACTATGGTGTAATATCGCATGAAAGACTGTCAGCTTCTGAAATTCAGTGTGAATAGAACCAAGGCTTCATTTACACTTTCAAAGTTTGTACCTGCAATTCACACTCCAATGCAGGCAGCTCCACTGGTGATAACGGTGGTGGAAGCTGTAGTGTAGACAGGGCTCAGGCATTTTTATTATTGTGGCATCTCATTTGGTTTAAGACTACAGAGTGGTAAAAATGCCTGAGCCCTTTTTACACTACTGCCTCCACCAACATTAGCACCGGTAAAGCTGCACTATTGGTGAATTAAGGCTAAACATTTTGTTAGTATAGAAAAGGCCTTAGTGTAATTCTGTTACTCTTTTAATCAATGCAAAAGAGAAAGGTAGCGTATCATTGAGCAATTAATTGCATCATGTTAGCCTGAACAGACATCAGTCCACTGCCATATTTACAAATACATCACCAGGTAAAGAATTGTCCCTAATTTGTTACCATATAAAGGCCTCAGTTCATCTGTGAACTATCATTTCAATTTATCTGAACCTGGCCCTAGTGAGGGCAGCACTAAATTGGCTAAGATAGCTAAATCTCAATAAAGCTGGGGGAAAAAAAGTTTGTCTGGATCAATGTTGTGGCAGCTGATATTTTGGCATGATGCTGTGAATGTCAGCATTCACAATAACCAAACAATATCCAATCCTGGAAAAGGTCCTTTTGGATACATCTAAACCAGTGGTTCCCAACCTATTTACCACATTGTGGGCCGCATATGTGGCCCATAATATGTTATGTGGGCCACATGCAATACTACCTGTATGGCCCTAAGGATGTCACATGGGCCATAGCTCTGTGCTGATTGGGCCAGCCACAGGTTGAGAATCACTGGGCTACACATTCTGTGTCAGCAATCCTCCCAGCCTGAGTCAAGAGACACAGGCCTGCAGGGCTCACACTAGCGTTCTAATAATAGCTGTGTAGACAGCACTTCGAAGTTGCACTTCAGGCTGGAACTCGGGCTCTGAAGCTTAGGGATGGGAATGGACTTCAGAGCCCAAATTAAAACGTCAAAGAGCTGTCTACACGGCTATTTTTAGTGTGTTAGTGCAAGCTCCGCATGCCCAAGTCTGTCATCTCAGCCTGTGGCAGTGAGCCTCCCAGCTTATCTAAATATATCCTAAATGGAGTAAACTTAAACTGAAGTTAAGGATGTCAATAATTTAAGGCAGAAAAATCTTAACAAGAATGTTGCAGTTAAAAAAACCACCAAAAACCCAGAAAATTCAGAGTTAAGATTACATTTTAAAAAACAAACATAACCCCAAGTGTTAGTTAAGGATATACTTTAAAAAAAAAATCCTGTAACTTCAATGGGACTCTCACAGATACTGTAATCTGAACTAGTGGATACTAGTGCAGGATCAATGCCATAAATACTAACATTTATAAAAATTCAGTGAGGAGTTTTGCTCAGTAATAGGCTGGTTGGGGTAACAAAGACCATGACTAAAGACCCTAAAAATAATGGCAGTGACAAAAATTACAGTTTTAGTAACAAGTAAACAATGGATTTTCTAAAGATAAGTATTTTGTAGTGATGGAATGGTGAATAAAAAAAAAATGTCTATTCAAAATCTAGAGTATATTCCAAACCCTGTTATTCACAAATTTAAGGTACTTAAAACTGGAAACCCAAACTGATATACAGTGCCACTTTATAACTGGCACACCTGTCAGCCCTCTCATACAAGAGCTTTGCTGAATCTGCCAGCCTTGGGGAAGCCGGGAGGACCTTCTGCAGAATTTCTAAAGGCCTCCTACACAATTTATAAACTCTGCAGGGCTTTCTGGCCCTCACATTTTGGCCTAGCCACAACTCTCTCTTTTATGTTGTAGCAAGTTTATTCACCTCAAGTTTTCGCATATCAAGGTTATACAAATTGTTTCAAAAGATAAGGAAATTTCCACACCAAGAATTATTAAACCAGAGGTTAGACTGCAAAGACATCGCAATATTTTATGAAACGAATGTATTAAATCATTGTTGTTTTTAAAAGTTAGAAAGTCAGGAAATTCTTAGTTAAGGCTGCACTTAAAATATAAAAAAATTCAAAGGTAAGGAACTGCAAGCTATCTTAACTCTGACCCTGATCCATGATCATCTATGCATATCATTTACTCACTGTTATGACTTGGTGGGATAATACACATGATTGGAATGTTGGTGTGGATGGGTACAGCTTGCTCAGGAAGGATAGACAGGGGAAAAAGGGAGGAGGTGTTGCCTTATATATTAAAAATGTACACTCTTGGACTGAGGTGGAGATGGACATAGGATGGTCCACCATCTCCCCCAAAGCCCTCCAAGCACTATTTCAACCCCACAGTTTTGGATGAACTTCCCACAAGGGGAGGTGAAGAGCACCCCCAGCAACACACACACACCACTCCTGGTGGTGGGAGGGGAACAGGAGAAAGGACAAAAGAAGTAAGAGATGAAGAGAAAGGAAGGAGGGATGGAGGAAAAGGTAAAACGAAAAGGACAAACCCTAATGTCCCCAGTGATTCCACGGGACAAAATCCCAGGCGGGCTATAAAATTCTGCCACCTTGAACTAGTGTTTTCCATGCCTAGAATTCAGCTGGCACCAGGTGGATCAGACTGAACAGGTTCCAAACCTCTCCGAGGCTCTTACCTTCTAAACAGGGACGTCTGTTTTCTAGTAAAATCAGTAAAAGGAAAGGAGAAAACTCGAAAGAGGCTCCTGCTCGCACTCACATACGTGAACCCTAATACTCTCTCAGTCCTCAAAGAGAGACCTCGAGAAGGAGACTTGCTGAAGCAAAGCCACAGGGGTCTCTGAGGTTTCCCTGGCCCTGGGCCCCTGTCCTGCCTGGCTGATGTCAGGATCTCTCTGTGAGGTCACCAACTCCCCACCACCTTTGACCAATAGGCTGAGATCCTGCAAAAGGCCTTTGTGATGTCACTGCCACACCCACCCATCCCCTGAAGTGCTAATGTCCTGCTGCTGGCCTGACACTTTGAAGGTTTGAGCTACTCTCTGTGGATCACCCCACTCAATGCCTGTTCATTCTAGGAAGCAAGCCGGCTAGACAGTACAACATCAGAGGCTGCTCCCAATGCTAGACAGGATGGCAGCATCTAGTGTCAGTGGAGTCCAAGCACTATTTCAACCCCACAGTTTTGGATGAACTTCCCACAAGGGGAGGTGAAGAGCACCCCCAGCAACACACACACACACCACTCCTGGTGGTGGGAGGGGAACAGGAGAAAGGACAAAAGAAGTAAGAGATGAAGAGAAAGGAAGGAGGGATGGAGGAAAAGGTAAAACGAAAAGGACAAACCCTAATGTCCCCAGTGATTCTACGGGACAAAATTCCAGGGAGGGAATAAAATTCTGCCACCTTAAACTAGTGTTTTCCATTCCTAGAATTCAGCTGGCACCAGATGGATCAGACTGAGCAGCTTCCAAAACCTCTTGGAGGCTCTTACCTTCTCAACAGGGACGTCTGTTTTCTAGTAAAATCAGTAAAAGGAAAGGAGAAAACTCGAAAGAGGTTCCTCCACGCACTCACCTACGTGAACCCTAATACTCTCTCAAAGAGAGACCTCGAGAAGGAGACTTACTAAAGCAAAGCCACAGGGGTCTCTGAGGTTTCCCTGGCCCTGCGCCCCTGTCCTGCCTGGCTGATGTCAGCATCTCTCTGTGAGGTCACCACCTCCCTAACACCTTTGACCAATAGGCTGAGGTCCTGCAAAAGGCCTTTGTGATGTCACTGCCACAC